>NC_142928.1:154934545-154987045 GCF_046866305.1 Octopus bimaculoides
AGAATTAAAATTACCTCAGGGAGATTTTGATCATTTTACAACTCTTTTCAATTTATCTACCATGGCTTTGTAATGAAAATGGAATGGTGTAGAATATTACAGCTCATCCTTACGAGTGTTTACACTACTGTTCATCCTTAAGGGTGTTTTGTTATTTTTTATAATATTTATATATTTGATATCTAAATCAAGTGTTCATCTCGTGTAATGAAAATGCATAAATCATTAAACACAGTGATTGCCACTTCTCTGATAATTTGTTTTATACTGGCAATAGGTTTTGAATTAGTACTGAGCTATTAAGGGTTTGGTCAAAGAAATCTTGGAATTGTGTAATCTTTAAAACACTGCATTAGCTGAAAACAATAACGGTGTTACATTCAGATAGAGTATAAATTAACTAACTGTAAAAAAATGTTTATAGTTATCCGGTTTGAAAATACAAGACAAAAAAAATCTATGAAGTTTATGAAAAAGATTTTTTGAAAAAAATTTATTTATGAAAATGGAATTCACTTATTTCTCGTTTCCTATATTTCCTTTACTTCACTTTTATGAAACTCGAGCAAGTGTTTTGTAATCAGATAATGTCACCCATGTCAGTTATAAAGTAAGCTTAGCATTGGTTCTTTAGCAAGCCAACTTAAGACTTGGATTGAATAGATCTGAACTTCATAAAAAAATTATAGCAAATCAATAAATCAAAGTTGAAACATTATTGAAAACAGCTTGTTGTTCAACTAAAAATCTTGAAAGTAGTGCCCCAGTATAGCTGCAGTCTAATAAATGAAATCAATAGAAAGTAAAGGAATAAAGTATCCATCCATTCATCCATTTTTGCCCACTATTCCTGGCAGGGTTGTTGGAGAACTATCAGAAACAACTGTGATCAGTCTTTGGGAATCCTGTTGGATTCTCAAGCATGATCCATGCAAACTATGGACGTTATCCAACCTTCTTGCTCATGGTCTACCCCTGGGACTCTTCTCCTCTCAAGGTATAAAATTATTTAAGAAAAATTATTTTGGTAGATATTTATATGTGTTCCAGGACTACATTATTGAATGTGATTCTCATTGGTCAAAGTAAGTCACATGATAAAATCAGTGACTGGGCAAAAATGTCATTACTGTAGCTGTAGTGCTATGGTGTCATGGAAAGCACTAATCCAGACTTGATTTTTAAAGGACAGCTGCTTGACAGTGCTTGTTGGCCATAAATTTGAATCTGTAGTCCAGGTATAATTGGGTGTATGGAAGCTGTTAAAAAGAAATTTTTTTCTGGTCTCTGATCAAGTGTTATCACTGGTTGTTTTAAAACATGACAAATCTCAGCCAATGAGTATTGGCCTAACTGGTCTGTTAGACTTACACACATCCATTGACTAAATATTACCTGAACATCTCTGGAGTTCGACTTCACTGAGTAGCAGTGGAGTAAATCAACTGATTTCTAATTATTTTCACACAGAGATACAGTCTCTCTCTTTGGATCCAAAATAAGAACATTCAGTTTGTTTGGTCAGCTGAATGATCTGCTAACCGAAATAACATGAGAAGTGGCTGAATATTCCACAGATACATGAACCTTTAATGTAATAGAATCAGTGTGATATGGCTAGACCTTTGAATTGAGTACAGTCCACCCTGAAAATTTTTATGTAGTTTCCATTGTTCAATTTCACTAAGCTTGGATCAACCCAAGGTGACGCACAATGGGATTGGAACTGGGACCTTGTAGTTGCAAGTGAATTTCTTAGCCTGTCAGCTATAGCTGCTTATATGCATGCACGCACACACACACACACACACACACACACACACACATGTACATAAAATCTATGGTGTATGTTTTGCTTGCTACTATTTTATATGCAATCAACTGTTTTACAAGAGTCTTCACACTTTAACTGTGAAGAAATTTGACTTTCAAAACAGATATTCCATTGCTTTTAGTTAACATTTTTTGAATCATCTTTTTATATGACCGGTATCAAGTGATAGTGGCAGTGGAGGAAACTCTTCTAATTTAAAGGCAACCGCATCGTATTTGATCACCGTTAAATATGCTAAAGATCAGATCAGTATTCTCAAAAGAAGGAAGAATAAGACAACTTTTATTGATTTTATTTACATTTATTTTCTGTCTTTTCTGTTTCACTTTGCACAGTTTACTACAGCATACATATCTATACTCTAGTAACATTGTTATCGTCTGTCTGTACAACCTTCTACATCATTTATGTTTTCCTTCTAGTATCATCTTTAACCTTTGTCTCTCTCTCTTTCTCTCTCTCTCTCTCTCTCTCTCTCTCTCTCTCTCTCTCTATATATATATATATATATATATATATATATATATATATATTTATATCTTACTATATATTTCTCTTTCTTTTGTGTGTGTTTCTATCCTAGTAACATATTTAATCTCTGTCGTCCACATATCTTCCTACATATTCCATGATTATGCTTTAACCTTTATCCACTCATCTTTCTACATCTTTTCTGTTTATATTCTAATATCATCTTTAACATTTAACTGCAAATTATTGTACGTCTTTTCTCCTTCATATTGTTTCAGATCATTTTCTTAGATTTTTCCTTTCTATTTGTTCCCCGCCTTAGTTTCTTTCATCTTCATAAAATTCCCTCCTCATTTTATGAAAACTTTTGTCATGAGAATTGTTTGCTATCTCTTTCCTATCTATTCCATTATCCTCATTAAATGCCATTGATTTTTGTTGTTCTTTCTTTGCTTTCTTTCTTTTTTTTATTTTTTTTTATTCTTTGTGTCTACTTTGGTTCGTTCATAACTTTTCGACTTCATATTTTCTTTAATTCTCTCTGAATTTTGATTATAATATTTTCATAGTTCCTTTGGAATGCTTTTCTTTATATCTTTATATTCACTTCAAGTCTCCTTCCTCAAATTATACTATTTCACTTTCAGACCCTTTCTTCCTTCAACGTTGTCTTCCATTCTCTATCGCCTCCTTTTTATCATCTAGATTCTTCCCACTCACTCATTGTAGTCTTCGCTTTTTCCTTCTCTCCTGCAACTGTAGTACAAACTTTTTTCCCCACTTCCTTTCCTAATGCTCTCTTACTATTTTTTCCTCATATTTTCAATGCTCTCTGTTCCTTCTGGCCCCACACACATTCCATGCATGCACATACATACTTATGCATACACACATGCAATCATTCACAAGCTTTCTCCCTTTGCCCTTTTTCGAAACAATTTTATTATCTCAATACGTTTTGTTAATTTGCCAAAACTTTTCTCCACTCTTCAACATGCTCCTTAATCCTGATCCCATTACAATTTATGCAAGTTATTAGGCAGTTATTACATGTGTGTGTGTGTGTGTGTGTGTGTGTGTGTGTGTGTGTGTGTGTTTTCCCCCTGCTGAAAATAGGGCTCCATCAGGGTACCTAACTATACAACTTCCCATAATGACACCTCCACTTCTCTCACCTTGATGTTCCGGCAATGTCCAATCCCTTTCATTTTGTTCAGTTGCTCCATTCCTGGGACTAATGAAAATTAACATCTTTTTGCTACTTCTTAACATTACATCCAAGAAAAATGTTTGCCAATTCTTCTCAGTTTTTCTGATATATAAGAAATATATATAGTATATTTATGTGTATGTATGTATATATACATATATATATATATATATATATATATATACACACATACATATATATATATATGTATATATATATATATGTGTGTATGTATATATATATATGTGTGTATATATAATGTGTATATATATATATATATATATATATATATGTATGTGTACACACACACACACACACACACACACACACACACACACAGAAAGTTAATGAACACTATTTTAGGCTTCTGACCAAACTTTTAAGCGTTTGCATGATTTTTGTTTGCTTATTTTTTAATATATTTTCTTTTTCTTCTCAGTTTGTGTGTGTGTGTGTGTGTGTGGATGATTGCCTCTTTTATATTAGTTCCAGCTAAGGAAAACATCAATAAATTTTTGGAAGTTCTGAATGTTCCAGGTAAAAAAAAAAAACCAAAAAGAAACACAAAACAGCCCCAAAATCTTGCAACTTATCTCAACTACATAAAAGAGTTGAATGGATGTGGGGAAAAAAAAAAAGAATATAAAATTAATTATGCTATATTAGTAAATTACTAAATTTCTGATGTTGCAAATCTAACATTTGGATTAAATTGGTTATTTCATCTCACGGAAAATGTTCGTCCTTAATATTTGAGCCATTTTTATAGTATAGGATGATGTGGTAAAAATTTCATAAAAAGATCATTTCTCTTTTTTCTTTTTCCTTTTTTTATTTGTTAAATTCTCCACAAAATCACCACCTAGGAATTGCTTCCACGCTTTCAATTTTTGGCCACATATTTTCAAAGTTATTGGTTACATATGCCATTTGCTTCTCTGACTCTTAGATTATCTTCATTATTTTTCATACACCCTTTCTTTCTCTACTTTATATCATTTACTCCCCCAACTTTTTTTTCTTTATATTTCACTCACTCTTTCTCTCCTGCATCCATTCGTCTTGTCTTCTTTTAAAACTCATCTACATTACACTTTTGTTTTTATTCTCCTCGCACTCTTCATCTTTACTTTCCCTATATTAACATTTACTAGCATCATATCCTATATATTCTGTCTTTTACTGCATTTTTATTTTATTTTTATCCATTATTTTTACATTTTAAGCTTCATGTTAGGTGTAAAATCCTGACTTCCTATTTTTATTGCCCATCACCTCTGATGTGTGGTTTGTTTTGTTTGTTTGTTTCTTTCTTTAATTTCTTTCCCTTTGCTTCTCTCTTTCACTTACTAACTCTCTCCTTCCTCAAACTTTACACTCCCACTCTCACTATGTTTTCCTCTCCTTCTCTCTTCATACCCTCTCTCTCTCTCTCTCTCTCTCTCCACTTCCACCTTGCCTAATTCCTCTCATCACATCAAAGGAAACCACTGACAGTTATTTTAAATCCTAACTCTTTCATATCTCTCTAGTTGACAGATTAGCTTAATTTTCTGCTGTAATTTCTTATTTTATTCATTTATATTTTTCCCTAATATTCATACACACAAGATTATCTCATAAAAGAAGGGGGAGCCAAAAACAAAAAAAAAGGAATAAATAAATAAATAAATAAATAACTGGTGATATCAGAATACACAAAAGATTTTATGTGTCCCCTTTGCTCTTAAAGCCATTTGAGGTATTAAGGTTATAAAAAATTTACAAATTACACTAATTTAACTGTCTTTTTCTCTTTAATTTGGAATTTTTCAAAAGCTCTAATGTTGCCCTATTTCTCAAAGAAATGCTCTCTTTTCCTTTCTTTCCTGATTTTTCTCTTTCTGTGAATTTGCATAGGCCCACCATTTTCTAATGGAATAAAAATTCTTGCAGTATTGACGTATTAGTGAGTCTAATACTTTAGTGCCTATCTTAATGTGGCAATATGTGTTTATATGCCTGTGTCTCTCTGTCTGTCTATGTGCATGTGTCTTTACATGAATAAACATGTTATACATATTCATTCACATTTGTGTTTTCTGATATTCATATGGAGTCCTGTCTTGATCACAGTTTTTGTCTTTCACAGTTGGTATAGTCTTGCTCAAAACAGAGTCATCTAACAACTTGAGTTTTGCTGTGCTTCTGAGCCCTTTTTTGCATATTCATATTTACTACCCATTCGGCAGTGCATCCACACTAAACGCTTGCTCAATAGCTGGGAATTGAAGAGCCGTTTAATGAGAAAATGGAGATTTGAAACAACAGTGTTCTTTGATACTCTCTTATCACTGAGCAGGAAAATGTTCACTACTAGACTAATTTATATTCACTATTGATTGAAGTATCATTTTGTTCTGGTTACAAAAAAAAGACTTTTTTTGTGCTTTGTTTTAACATAAATTTGCTCTCTCTTTTTCTCTCTGTCTCTCTCTCTCTGTCTGTCTCTCTCTCTCTCTCTCTCTCTCACACACACACACTCATGCACTCTCTGGAAGCACACTTCATTTTGTGTCAACTGAAAAATGGGCCCTCTCCTTGACCCTGTTAACTACTGCCTTATCACCTTCACATCCAACATGTCAAAAATAGGATATTAGTTAAGAATTACTTCCTTCATCATTTCCAGTATCTCTTCCCTTGATAAACTATCAGAGTTTCCCTTGGGTCCAGTTTTACTGAAGATTTTCTTTCTTATATCATTCACCAATGGTACCTGACCCTTGAGCGTTTCAACAGAAAAGTGTTTTTCCACTTGACATCAGCAAATGTTTATCTATACAACCATGCTAGAAATAAGAATCAAATTTTCTCCATATCACATTTTACCATTTGAAAAAAAAGGATGGAAAGTGTAGTCCTAAATACACTGTCATGTGGTTAGAACATCAGGCTTGCAATCACAAGGTTGTGAGTTTGATTCCCAGACTGGGCTGTATGTTGTGTTCTTGAGCAAGACACTTTATTTCGTATTGTTTCAGTTCACTCAGCTGTAGAAATGAGTTGCGACATCACTGGTGCCAAGTTGTATTGACCTTTGCTTTTACCTTGCATAACATGTGGCATAGAGAGGGGTGGTTGGTATGCATGGGCGACTGCTGGTCTCCCATAAACAACCTTGCCTAGACTTGAGCCTTGAAGGGTTACTTTCTTGGTGCAATCCCATGGTCATTCATGATCAAAGTGGGGTCTTTACCCTATACCTAAATACACTGAATAAAAGATGTGAAGGTCACAAAATACACTTGATCATAGGTATGTGTGATCAGAACTATATTTGATCAGAGCTGATCTAGGATTA
Source organism: Octopus bimaculoides (assembly GCF_046866305.1). Classification (NCBI taxonomy): domain Eukaryota; kingdom Metazoa; phylum Mollusca; class Cephalopoda; order Octopoda; family Octopodidae; genus Octopus; species Octopus bimaculoides. The sequence continues at coordinate 154,941,404 of NC_142928.1, forward strand.
ATCAAAAAATTACTTTTAATGTGATTTTCTTCATATTAATTAGAGTAGTCTCTGCACTTATGTTGATGAAAATATTGTTAGTAATATCTACCATGTAATGAATAAATGATGAACCAAATTCACTCAGATGTGATTTATTTACAAAACAATAAATTTAATCAAATGGTTAATAGAATTACTGACCTAAATTTTCTCTTGTGAATTTCTAATTTTGATTCTTTCAAAAATTTTGGAAGTGATTGTTTGGTATTAAGCCAGCTCTGTATATACTGAAAAGCATTCAAGCTATCTTCATTTCATCTATTTCTTAGGTGATATGATTCTGGGGTCACATTGTCCAATGTGCTCTTCTTTTAAGACAGTTGGAGTAATTTGAATGAGATTTAGTTGCTATTTCTAACAAATTGAGCAACCAAGTAGTGTTTCCCCTATTGGCTCAATGTGGTAGGTATTTTACTACAGCATCCCATTTTTAAGCACCAAACGCTTTTATGATCAAATACTTGACTGACATTATCTGTATTGCTGTTTGAAGTAACTTCACTCAATCTCAGCAGACAAACTATTTAACTTTTTCTCATTAAATTTTCTTAATTTTACTTTTGACAAATCTAATTTTGATTTTATACAATTATTTTCTGCAGATGTGCTTAGAATTTGGGATTCACTACTGTCTGATGAGAAACGGTTTCGTTTTCTTATTACGATCTGCTGTGCCATGTTAATGTAAGTCTACTTTTATTTGTTGTGTTCTGAATAATCATGCTTTATTTTAAATATACAGTCTGTATATGTTTTAAATGTTTGTTGATCATTAGATAAGATAAATGCCAATTAAATATTTGTTAATTACAGTTTCTTATATTAGGATTAGTTTATTTTATTTTCAACATGGAATTGTAGTGAGGTGAGAAAAGAATTTGTTGATCTGTAACGAAAATATATGGAAATCAAATGGATGATGCCAAACTAAAGCATATTCCATAGGCATAGGCGTGGCTGTGTGGTAGGAAACTTACTTCCTAACCACATGTTTCTGGGTTCTGTCCCACTGCATGGCACCTTCGACAAGTGTCTTCTACTATAGCCTCAGGCTGACCAATGCCTTGTGAGTGGATTTCGTACATGGAAACTGAAAGAAGCCTGTTGTGTATATATATATATATATATATATATATATATATATATTTATTTATTTCTGTGTGTGTTTGTCCCCCACCACCACTGAACAACTGGTGTAGGTTTGTTTATGTCCTTGTAACTTAGCAGTTTGGCAAAAAGAGACCGATAGAGTAAGTACCAGGCATTAAAAAAATAAGTACTGGTGTTGATTCATTGGACTAAACGTTCTTCAAGGTGGTACCCTGCCATGGCTGCAGTCTAATGACTGAAACAAGTAAAAGATAAAAGGTGTAGTTAGCTTTTACAAAGAATTTAAATGTGTTTAAGACAAGAAGAAATGCTGTTAATTCAAGAAACAGCTGTAGATACTACTTTAATGTAGCTTCAAGTAATTATCTTTTGATTGTTGTTAATAGTGATAAGAATTTCAAATTTTGGCACAAGACCAGCAATTTTAGTGGGTGAGTGATAAGTTGATTATCTCGACCCCAATGTTCAACTGGTACTTATTTTATCAACCCTGAAAGGATAAACAGCGATGTCAGCCTTGGCAGAATTTGAACTCAAAACCTAAAGACAGATGAAATCCTGCTAAGCATTTTGCCTGGTGTGCTAACGGTTCAGCTAGCTCGCCACTTTGGTAGTTTATAGTAATAATACTATTAATTATTTCTAATTAGTTTTGTAATGCTGCTTGCATTTCATATGTTAACACTAACCTAACTTTTTTTTTCATGCAACTGGCATCTCTAAATTACTTATTCTTAAAGAATTGTAGATTTCTCCATAACAAATGTACAAAGACCAAAAAATGTCCAGTCAGTATTTTCCTGTGCACTTGCTGTAATAATGAAAATATTAGTAATAAACCAATTGTTTTTCCCACTACTGTGTAGCACTTTGGGGTGGGGTGTATTGAAACATTTTTGGTGGGGCAAATGTTCATTGTATATGCCATCAAATATGTTACTTAATCCTTACTGTGTCTTATAAAATTTATAATATTTGTTTTATCTTTCAAATGTTTAGACTCCTTCGTAGTGATATACTCAAAGATGATTTTCCTACCAATATGAAGTTACTTCAGGTGAGTTCATTTTACATTTTTGTCCCCTACCCCATGGTAGAGTAGGCCAATTCATTTAATGTCTTCATTAAATTTTCAGATCAACTAAATGATAATAAAGAAGAAATATCATCACAAATCTCTAATGTGTCTTGTAGGGATACTAATGGACTCCACATGATGACCTGTCTAGAAATAGTTGTCAAGCCACCCTCAAAAAGCATCTTACTATTTTGAAAAAAAATTTTGGTTGCAACTATAGACACACTAATGACATCATTATCATTGTTATTTTAACGTCTACTTTCCCATACTTGCATAGATCCAACAAAAGTACATTGGGGTAGGGCTTTCTACAGCTGGATACCTTTCCTGATGCCAACCTCCACCTGATTCCAAGTGAGATAATAATCCTTTAGTCAACTGAACAACAAACAGCCTCTGGACGTTTATGTAGAGAACTAGAAACAAACGCCACTGTATGAATGAGACTTTTGTTTACAAAGCTTGCGCAATGATGTCAAGAAGCCTGGACAGGCTTTTGTGGTGAGTTACCCACAAACAACACAGTCAGTGAGCACTGATGTTTACAACCAATGAACATATGTGAAGATGAGGGGAAATACAAACTCACTCATACAAAAACACATACATACACAGGCACATACAAAAAATATTTGCATGTGAACATTTGTTCACATGCTTTAAGTTTCTGTCTACCAAATTCACTCACAAGCTTTGGCCGGTCCAGTGTTATTGTAGAAGAAACTTGCCCAAGGTGCCACTCACTGGGACTGAATTCAAAACCTCATGGTCCAGAAGCAAACTTCTTAACCACATACCCATATCCTACACACACACACATATACGATAGGCTTCTTTTAGTTTCCGTCTATCAAATCTACTCACAAGACTTTGGCTGGCCCAAGGCTATAGTAGAAGACACTTGCCCAAGGTGCTATGCAGTGGGACTGAATCCGGAACCATGCGGTTGGGAAGCAAGCTTCTTCTTAATACACACACACATATATATTTATATAAAAACACAGATATGCACACACACACACACATTTATAAACACGCATATGCATGCATGCACACACAAGCATGTGTGAGTGCGCACACACACACGTTGGTTACTGACATAAAGTAACACCATATTTCTCAGAATACACTGTGTTAAGGATGTAACCATACAATGTAAAGGTTGCTCATATAGAAAAAGGTTCTTTATACTTCATCTTATGATCAATAGAAATCTAAAAGCTACATTTATAACAACCTTAAGATTTTGCCTTTGTTTTCTGTTGTGATCTTTGTCTTTTTTTCTTATTTTTCTCTTCATTTTCATATATTTCCCTCCCTCCCTCCATTCATTCTCGTCCTTACATGCTCACCATCACTGTCCTAGTGACTGTTAACTCATAATCTCTCCTTTCTTTTTCTCTCCTCCTTCTTTGAAAAATGTAAAAAGAAAAAAAAAAAATTCTGTTTCATTATCTTGGTTGATGTCTGTGGTACCATTCAACTGATATATATATTGTTGTATAAGACATAGGTAGGTAGGTAAGTTAGATCAGCTGTTTAAAACCTGAACAAATCACCATTGTCTTCACTTACTGTGTAGTAAGTAAACCAACTTTTCCTATCATTTGACCACAATTATTCCAATCCCTCCACCGTTGCAACTTCCTTTGTGTCTTCTTTCTATATCTGGTCTCTAGGAAAGCTAACCTTTGTCTTTCCCAAGATTCTCCTTTTCTTTTTCTTTCTTAAATCTTTGTCTTTCTATTTTACTTCTATTTTTATTTTTTATACATGCACTGTACTCTAGCTTTTCTTCTGGCCAAAATATATGCTTCTTTCGTTTTTTAAAGAAATTTTTTCTTTTGTAATATTGAAATTGTCTGCAGTCTACTGTACAGCCTGCTGCAGATACAAGTGTCATTGCCTGACCTTTCATTTGTTCTGCTGCTCGCCATTCTCCATTGACAAGAGCAGCAGTGTAAATAGGTAGGGATGACTTGTAGAAGGTCAACTGTTTTTATATTGCTAATAGAGGTGTGGGCTGAGTTGGAGAGGTGGAGTAGCAAATATTATTGTATCACCTCGGTAGAAAAAAGGTTAATGTGTATAGGCATGTTAAGGAAATACATGATAATGTTGATAACTATTACTGTTGTTGCCATGAGGGAACAAGAAAATAATATTAAGACAATGTATTAGATGCAATCCCAGCATCTGAGTAACAGAGTTGTACCTGATGTTATAGTAAAAAGTTCACACGCATCCAAGACCTGTGTCTGAAATACTGTATGAGGATACAAAACTGATTTTTAGGTGCTGGTAACAGAGGTTGTCTTTCAAAATTCAAAGATTTATTTTTTTAGGGATCGATCAGATTCTGATATTCACTTACCCCTCCTTGCTTCTCTGAGCCATGGACTGATGAACTGACTGGCCATCTCTTATGTATGCCCTGCATACATCGTGGGCATGTGGTCACTTGACCTGCTAGAGATAGCTGCCAAACTCCTTCAAATTACACACCTTTAATCCTTTACTCTGGTAAATGTAATGCTTAACTATTGACATTATTTTAAATTAACCATACATTACCTCATAGCTTTGAAATTTTGATGATGTGTTTGTTTATTTTTAGAATGACTTTGTAGGGTAGGTATGAGAGACTGGATTTGGCCAGTTTAAATATAAAACAAGTAGAATATTTGGGTTGGATATGGCCAGTTTAAATGCTAAAGGGTTAAAAACAAAGGATATATTGGACAATGTAGTTGTGGATATACAAAAAAAACGGGATGGTTCTGGCTAGAATGCTTTTAATTCTAGAGCTACTCTATCAGGGTTTACCTGAAGTTGAACAACAATCACAGCATAGTAACAGTGAAGTAAATGAGGGAGCCTTTACATGGATGCTAACCCTGCCTGAAATAACCGAACATTCCTAAAATTGCATTCTACTATTTTTTAAAAAGAGGGCATACATCTAATGTAGTTCTGTAAACAATGTACCTGGAAATATTGGTGGTCCCCAGTATTGTTGGATCATGTTGAAACATATTTGATCATGTCTGTTCATTCTTGGCAAATCTTAGGCTAAGCACCACCACCCTTGTACTAACTGTTTAGTTTTTATATGTCATCGTATTGCCAAATTCCTAACACAGTCTTGTTTTCCTCTTCAATATGACCTCCAGTCTTTTAAGTCTAATGTACATCGTCACCTACTGACTTCTGTCTAACATCCATTTTATTCTAGTAGCTCTTATGTTTTCAGTGGTCTAAGGACCTTGTAATGAGTGAATGCTTAAAAAAAAGAATGAAAAGGGGTCATGTGTCTGCTCTCTCTGCATTTAGTCCATTATTCTCAATAATAGCAATAACTCCTTCTGTGTGTATGAAGGAGCTTCTATGTTACAGCCAGTCACCTTGCTACAAACTTTTCAAAATAACATTTCTATATTAGACCATGTATTCTAAGCCCTAAATCTGAAGTGATGTTTATAATTCGAAAGTGATGATTGCAATCACAATCAGAGTATTGATTACAGGGTATGTTGCTTTTAAGAAACCTAAATGCATCATTTGTTAGATGGAAACTGTGTGAAATCCTACCACTTATTCATGTATGTGTTTTTTTCTTTAGCATTTGTATATCTTGTGAGATCAAAGATCTCCACCTGGAAAGTTTTCCAGATCAGAAGCACCCAGTACACTCTGTAAAGTGGTTAGTGTTAGGAGGGGCCTAGCTTGTCAGCTCCTGTCAAACCATCCAACCTATGTCAGCATGGAAAACTGATGTTAAATGAAGATAATGATAATGACAACGAGGTGTCAGTGTAGTGCCCTCTCCAGGGCACCAACTTAGGACAGAGTGTATGGAAGACTAGCAGTTTTCTATGCAGCAAGTTTGCCTTCTCTACACAACTGATGTTGTTGGCCAAAGGAAAAGCAAAGGCCAGTACAGCTTACATCATTATCATCACAGCAGTTTCTAGAATAAAGTTGAAGACAATGTCAAATTGCTTTAGAGGTTTCACTTTATGCTATGTAGTCAATTTATTTAACCCCAATACTTGATTAGTACTGGTGTTTTTTTTTTTTCTTTTTTTCTTTCTTATCAAGAGAGAAGAAAGAAAAATGAAATCCACTCTTAGAAATCGGAGAATGTTGCAATGCATTTCTTTGGACTATTTTTCAACTATATTCTGTAGCTTTAGACAGTTTTATTATTGTAGTGTGTTTGTTACAAAGGCCATCCAAGGATAGAAGAATGGCTCTTGTGGTTTAGTGAAGCAAGTGTGTGTGTGTGTGTGTGTGTAAAATAAAAACCTTTACAAAATAAAACTATAGACCCTGAAATGCCAGTAGTTAAAAGGAGAATGAACAGGAAAGTAAATCTTAAATGAAGCATTAGGTGAATGAAGAATTGTTGGCTGTGGTCCAATACATCAGTAATTGTAAGGGGGAGTGCAAACAAAGATGAATGAATGAAAAGGAAACAAGGCAAAAATATAATTGGTGAAGCCGTTAGAGCTTGTTACAATGAGAAGCCCTTAGGGTTGTGATACAAAGTTGATGTGGACTACTCCCCTAGTACATGTCCCTCCACAGCCACTACTAACACTGCCACTCATTCAGCATTAACGCAAGACTACATTTATGTAATTTGTTTATTTATTTATCTTATGCACACAGAGCTTCCATCCAATCTACCTGTTTTTCCTTTAAAGTGGCAAACTCATATTTTTCTTTAAATCACATTTGTACAAATGTAAGTTACTTAATTGGCTGTGATTAGCCTAACTAGATTGCATGATGAGGACGGATCACTGCTGTAGTTCAGTGCAAAAATTGTATAATAGTCTGTCTATGCAATACACACACACACACATATATATATAGAGAGAGAGAGAGAGAGAAAGAGAGAGGTGGGGAGAGAGATATATTCATACATACACATGTGCATATTGAAGTAACATTCTCATGAAAGATCTTTTTTCTGCTGTATATGATTACATACACTCACATATGAGTTAGTTATCTTTTATCATATATGGTCCCATTATGGAGTTATAGGCCAGGTATGATTGCTGAAAATTCACATCTTAAACCACTCAAAGCTACTGCTTCATTGTTATGCGATTCTCAGCTCTTTCTTTCATTTGCTATCATTATGGTTTTCCCACAAAGTCCACCACAAATTGCCGTTTTTGTCTTTAATTAAGCATTGAAAAGTGGCTTCTCGTCAAGCCTGGCCTCTGAGTCACTCAGTGGTTGTTGTTCAATAGGACTTGACAAGGATAATTCTGGAATTATATGGTTGTCAAAATTGGCCATTGTTGCTGTGGGCTAATTTATACAACTGTGACCAGTGTTGGACACCTATAATCTTGCCAAGTATTGCCAATAGTTGTTAGCCACTTCTGAATGAAGAGGAACCTAAGATTACTGAAATGGCTTTCCTTTGTATGAAACTACTCCAGGAAAATAATTTAGCAATTTGCAACCAAAATTACAACTGCTAATCCTTGTTTATTTTTTTTTTATCATTTTTCTCTCTTCCTTTTCCTTTTGTTTGTTCTTTCTAACTTTGAAACCCGTTGTCCGCCGAACACAAAAATAAGCAAACTAACTGAGTAAACATTGTGACGTAGCCATGTTCATCGATAAGCAGCCTAATGAATGATATACAATTGTGCCTTTCTTCTTCCCTGTCACCTTACCGTTCGTCGTAGGCCGTGTCATTATGAATGAGGCCGATTCTTTTTCAAGACGACACCATCCAAGGGCAAACAACTCTAGGAATTAGTGTTTTGTCGTGTAAGAATCAAGGAAATCATTATCTGGAGTGATAAGGATTTTCTTTATGGCAGTTTTACGTCGCATTGAAGACAGCTCTAGAAAAACAGTGTGCAGTGAAAAAGGGATGATATGGGACAATACCAGTAAATTTTGCTTTCTCTAGAATTGTGTGTGTTTGTGAGAAAGACTGACATTCTACGATCTTAACAGTTGATCTACATTGTGCAGTATTCTTCAAATTGATTTTAACTGGAGAGTAGAGCTGGAAAGTTGATTGATATTATTGTTCACTTGAAATCTTTTATCATAATCTAAAAAGTCTGCAGCATTAACTAAATTCTTTTTACGTTATGGAAATCTTAATCAATAACATGGAAAAATAAATAAATAAAACCACAAGCCTGACTTTAAGGTGAAGAAGCTTGCTTTGCAACTACATGGTCACGGGTTCAGTCCCATTATGCAGTATCTTGGGCAAGTGTTTTCTACTATAGCCACATGACGACCAGTGCAATATGAGTGAATTTGGTGGATGGAAACTGTGTGGAAGCCCGTTGTATATATGTATGTGTGTGTCTTATGTTTGCGGTTGTCCCCCTCTTGCTTTGCTTGATAAGTGGTATTGGCTCTTTTAGAGCAGCGGTCACCAAACTACAACCTGTGGGCCGAATCCTGCCTGCGAGGTCAGTTCATCCGGCCCGCTGCTGCACTGTACTTTTTATGTAAGTACCTGCAATGAGAGTTCATTTGCCTCTGGTATGGCATCAGTGTTTGGAACAACTTATGTCTGTGAGCAAACATTTTCAATAATGAAGTTTGTGATGTCAGCACATCGAACGAAGTTGAGTGATGAACATTTGAAAGCAATTCTCTTGGTTGGATGCAGCAATTCCAAAGCAAATATCTTAAAAGCTAAACACTAGTTTCCCAAATCTCACTTACCTTTTTTTGCTGCTTAGTTTGTGAGAGTTGGATACGTGTGCACTGGGTGTGATTATATAACTATCTTATTGCTAACGTTGCCTTCTTTGATAACTTTTTGGTAAATAAATATGTTGGTTGTCTTTATTTTTTGTGTATTCACTGTATTGTATTGAACAAAATGGTTATGCGACCCGTACTTGTCATTCTCTCAGTTATCTGGCTCGCCACGAAAAAAAGTTTGGTGACCCCCTGGTTTAGAAGATCAGCAAAATACATCGATAGAATAAGTGTCACACTTCAAAAAAATAATTACTTAGAGTGATTTTTTCGACTAAACCCTTCAAGGCAGTGCCCTAGCATGGCCGCAATCCAATGATTGAAACGAGTAATAAAAAAAAATTTTTTTGTGTGTTTCTCTAAAATCAATGCTCTATGAAAGAAATTACCAATGGCTGCAAGACTTGTTTATAAAATCCAATCCCAACCCTCACCTCTCACTCTGTAAATTTATGTTCTGGTCATCATCTTCTAACACAAGAGCACCTCCCCCCCCCCCACTTTTTTTTTTCTGCATTCCCCCCTCTGATCCGAGTGTCTCGTTAGTTCCCCCGTTCTTTTTTGTAATTATAACAAATTATAACCTTATTTTGGTATCTCTCTTCAACTTCATAGTTAATTGTTTATTTACAGAAGCAGTAGACTGGCACTTGTATTTAAAGTTGTTGGTAGTGTTTGTTTAGAATTGAGAACAATTTTCACTATTAAATATGTGACATTCAATTTCGATGTTTGAGTAAATAATGATTAACTTCTGAAGGCTTTCTGGCTTTTCAGTTCTTTTTAAAAACATTGCCCCTCACCACCACCACCGTCATCAACTCTTTTATTCTCACTGCATCTTGTTATTTTTCTCTGAATTTTGTATCGCTTCCTCATTTTGTCAAACTTTCATTCTGTTTTCAAGGAAAGAAGTTTGTCATTCTTTTCTCTTTGTGGGGGGGGGGCAGTGGAGTGTTATTTATTTATTTATTATCGATTTATAAATTTGCTCATATGTATATTATTATAAATACACTCTGCTTGATAGACTGGGATGCGTTAATAATAATAATAATAATAATAATAATAATGTCTCAGTACATTTTAGTGTAATTAATTTTGTAACAATAACAACATCAATAATAATGTTTTCTTTATAAGCCACTGGGGCTCGCAGAGAGACAATAAAAATATGATGAACGTTAAACAGCAGTTTACAAAAGAAAATGTCGTGGACAATTTATAGAAAGCAGAATGATAGTGAAACACGTTGTATAGCGTACGTCTGTGTGTAGGACGAGTTATTTGTAAAAGAAAAACAAAACTAATTATTATGTGAAATATATTTTTTAAAATGTATAATAATAATTTAACAATGAAGTCTTCTTATAAACGTTTTCTAACATTGGTAAACATTAAGGTTATAAGTTGTGAGTGTGAGATTTATCCAATTTAATCTACTTTAATTACTTGATTGGTGTTTAGTTTTGCAATAAAAATAAGAAGAATAACTTTTGTTTTTATTATGATCGTTGAAAATGGCTTATTTATCGATGTCGAGTAATAGTGAAGATAAACTTCAAACGTTACTTAGCAGTTGTTGTTGCTGTTGGTGGTAGTAGTAATGGTGGTGGTGGTGGTGCAGAGGATGGGAGATATTAAATTTGAGTGTCTTGCAGTTGAAACTGAAGGTGAAAACGGTAAACAGTCACAATCAGAAAGGCATGCTTTCTAAAACAAAAGCAGTTTTAAGGAAACAATCAGTTAGCTTCGGCAATGGTGGTGGTGGTGGTGGTTGTGGGCTATAGAAGTTGTGTGGAGAAACAATGATGATGGAAGGACGGTAACATTGGTGATGGGGGAGTGTAAATTTTCAAAGGAGGTGATAGAAATGTTCTTGTTTTGATTCTTTTGTTTTTTCCCCCCATACCGTGTTTCATACTGAACTAACAAGATCATATTAATGGAGCGTTCAGGCGGCTGCACATTGGAGAGGTTTAAAGTATGTTTTAAATATGTCTGTTGCTGGCACTTCTCCCTGACTCGACATCTAGTGTAAAGCTAAACAGACCACGGCTACTCACACTTGTGCTAACAATAGATGCAATAACATTGGCTGTGTGCTGGAGACAGAGAGAGAGAGAGAGAGAGAGATGAGGAGGAGGAGGAGGAGGAGGAGGGCAGTTGCAGAGAGTGAGGAGGTGAAAGTAAGCAAACGATGTAGAAATATAATTGCGGTGCTGGGAGAGTTAAGTGGCGGCGTCAGCGGTCTGTGTAAACTTTCTCTATTCTGTTTACAAGGATGTGATTGTCTGTTTGAGGAAATGTGAACTGATCAATAAATAATTACAACTAACGAGTGAGGTGATCAGCGACAATCAATGGCAAATCAACATGGTTTACCGGAAGTCTGTTTCTGTCGGAAAGGAGCGTGTCAGTTGGAGAGGAACCAATGCTCTCATCAGTGAATAACAATAGATTCGGTTTGTAAGAGTACCGTACCTATTTGAATAGCTATCTGTGGTCAAGGAAGTGGAAACGCATTTCCTCCTTCCTCCTCCCCTTCTTTCACTCCCCCCTCTCTCTCTCTCTCTCCCTCACTAACATAACACTGTGTGTTACACAAATTGACACACCCACAAATCGACCCACTGGATGTTGTTTTCGTTGCTCTGTAATATCATCAGCCAGCTAAGTTGCTGCTGATATTTAGCTCCCGGTCAACCCTGATCAAGAAGACCTACGAGCAAAACAATTCCATCCGTGACCATCCCTTATTTAAGGGAGTATGGTGTAATTTGAAAGGGTAGAATTTGGTTGCTATTTCTAGCAGATCGAGTGTCCATGTAAATATTCTTCTAAATAAGGCTCAAAGTGAGAAATTTGTGGGGAAAGGAAAGGAACAGTTGATTATATCAGATTCAGTTACTTGACTGATACTCTTTTTAATTACCCAGAGGGATGAAAATTAATGTTGACTTTGACAGGACTTGAGCTCAGTATCTACAGAGCTTGAAGAAATTACTGCAAGGCAGTTGATCCAGTGGTCTAATCAAAGTTGTATTAATTGGAGGGAGCTCGAGTTTTGTGTTACATTCCAAAATTCCTAAAGCACAGATGATTAAATGTTCTGTTCTCAAGGTTTATTAAAATCATCATCATTACCTTTCATTCTGTGACCTATCAGTAATGAGCAGCCTGCAGTCTTCGGAACATTTTGAATGGTATTCCTAACCATGCCACAACAAACAATTGGAGTCTGGACAGCTATCAAACTGTCCAACCCATGCCAGCATGGAAAATGGACGTTAAAGAATGATAATATGCTGTTGGGATTAACCAATCACAATGTTTTGTAGATTAATACAAAAGAAGGTGTGGTGTTAATCTTTCAAATTGCATACAGTTCTTTGTCTGAAGGACCACAACTCTTGCAGATTCCTTTCTTCCACTCTCTATGCTGTATGTTAATGCTACCTGTCAGTAATGGGCAATCTGCAGCCTTAGATACGTTTTGAATGGTATTCCTAACGAAAAATTATCTTGAAGTTTTTTTAGCAGGCTGCATTAAGATCCATAGAGGCTCTAAGCACTTAAAAGACTTTGGTGCTCTCCTGTATATATAATTCAAAATATAAACAATGATAGACCATAAAATAAATTTTTATTTTTCAAAATGAAGCAAGTCTAACAAGTAAGATGGAAAATGTTTATTTTTGTATACTTTCACTTTATATATTTTAAAAAAGTTTTCTACTTTTTTTAATTGAAAAGTCTTTGATTAGATCCTCACTATAATACCATGAACAAACCACTTGGAATATTATTTTATTTCTGTGGTACCCCTTCTCTTGATGCCCTAAGCACATGCTTATTTTGCTTAGTGGTTCATTCAACATTGCCTACTTTACATGGTCATTCAACTTGCTAAAAATAGCAAGTAAATTTCTTTCAAACCATACCCTGTTATCTTTAAATAAAAATTATAATCTATATTATATGAGAAAAAGAAAGACATAATAATCATGATTGTAATAGTTTTGATAAGGGTATGTTCAGGCAGGGCTGACTAGGGGTTAAAAAACAGTAAATGGATTTACAAAAAAGACAAGATTGGTCACAGCTGGAATATGCATTTGATTTTTTGTCTGTTCAGTTATGATTCTCTCTTTTGGCACTCCGTTGTTTACGACGTCGAGGGTTCCAGTTGATCCGATCAACGGAACAGCCTGCTCATGAAATTAACGTGCAGGTGGCTGAGCACTCCACAGACATGTGTACCCTTAACATAGTTCTCGGGGATATTCAGCGTGACACAGTGTGACAAGGCTGATCCTTTGAATTACAGGCACAACAGAAACAGGAAGAAAGAGTGAGAGAAAGTTGTGGTGGAAGAGTACAGCAGGGTTCACCACCATCCCCTGCCGGAACCTCGTGAAGCTTTAGGTGTTTTCGCTCAATAAACACTCACAACGCCCGGTCTGGGTATCGAAACCACGATCCTATGACCGCGAGTCCGCTGCCCTAACCACTGGGCCATTGCGCCTCCACTCAGTTATGACTAAACTGAGGTGTATCAACAACAGTGGCTTATTTGGCAAACATTTCTTCTTTAGATAGGATTGTATACACAGAACTAGGAAAAAGTAAGCCAGTTTGACCTACCTAAATTCTAACAGTAATAAATTTCTCCCCATTCACTAAAGAAGTTTTGAAACTCAGTAAAAAAAGGACATATCTTACATACAACATTTGTCTAGAATGACATCAGTGAAACAGTATTCTTTCCAATGCTCTTTGAGAACTTTATTTATTACTTGTTCCATTTAAACGTACCTGATATCAAGAGAATGTTTCTAATCTATGACTGGTTAACCTAGGAGCACACAGTACTGCAAACCACTTTCCTGCTTAATGCCATTTGGAAGATTTACTCTTTGTGTCATTATAGGAAAGAAAATTTGTCAGTGTTTCCACGTAAATAAAATAGTTAAGCAACAGTAGTATCAACTTTATTTTAGTTTAGTTCTTGTATTAAGAAATGTCCATCTTAAAATATTTATCCTAACAGCTGGTGGAGTTGAATGTATTTAAGCCTTTCACTCAAGTCATAAAAGAGAAATAGTATTGTTATATTTTGGTTATTTCTGTTATTGTTTAGTCCCTGGTCAATCCTGTTCAATCAGATCTTTAATCAAAGGTATTACAGTTGTGAACATCTGCATTTTTTTACTCATTTTGTTTTTCTTCAGATATAGTAAATCTAGGATTACAGTCTCCAATGTTCATTTTCTTTTAAGATGGTTGAGCATAATTTGAGGAAGATTTGGCTGCTATTTCCACTAGGTTGAATATCCATATAGAAGGTTCTTTGTTGATTTTATTGCTTATATCAGTGGTTCCCAACTTTTTCACTACCAAGGACTCCTTTTATTTAAATGAGTTTTCCCACAGATCCCTTTTAATATGCTTATCCTTATATATATATATATAAAGAAGTGCATTAGTTTGACGCTCGGGAAGGTGAGAAAGTCTTTTATGTTTCGAGCCTATGCTCTTCAACAGAAAAGAACACGAGGAAATAAACGGAGAGAGAATAATTGACCGCTTACTCCAAAAGCTTTTTTATTCTCTCTCTGTTTATTTCCTCGTGTTCCTCTCTGTTGAAGAGCATAGGCTTGAAACAAAAGACTTTCTCACCTTCCCAAGCGTCAAACTAATATACCTGCTTTTATATATATATATATATAGGTGCAGAAGTGGTTGTGTGCTAAGTAGCTTGCTTACCAACCACATGGGTCTGGGTTGAATCCCACTGCATGGTACCTTGAGCAAGTGTCTTCTACTCTAGCCTCAGGCTGATCAAAGCCTTGTGAGTGGATTTGGTAGACAGAAACTGAAAGAAGCTCATCATATGTGTGTGTGTGTGTTTGTCCCACCACCATCGCTTGACAACCGATGTTGGTGTGTTTACGTCCCTGGGAAACTTAACAGTTCGGTAAAAGAGACCGATGGAATAAGTACTAGGCTTACAAAGAATAAGTCCTGGGGTCGATTTGTTTGACTAAAGGTGGTGCTCCAGCATGGCTGCAGTCAAATGACAAACAAATAAAAGAATAAAAGAATGTGAAATTTTGAATTTAGTTCACAGACCCCCAGTACTACCTTTGCAGACCACCAGAGGTCTGCAAATCATAGGTTGGGAACCACTGGCTTTTATGGTAATTTATACAATCCCACTTTAGTTACTATCACTTGAATATGACATAATGAACTGCACTCATTGCCATCAAAATTGGCAGAATGGCATCAAGATGATCTTCACTGGTCTTTCTGACAAATGCAATACCTAAGAATCTGAGAGACTAGCACTCCACCTCCAATAAAATGCATTGTATATTGTTCCTATATGAATAACAGCCTATGCCCAATCACTAATGTTTTCAGTCTAATAAGGAAGCCTCTATGTAGTCATCTGACATGCTAGAAATAGTAGTAAAAGCTCCTGCAAGTTACATCCTACTATCTTGACTCCCAGTGCCAAAAAAACACAAACTGGAAGACAATGAACCAATGAAAGTGTCTGCAGACCTACTGGAAATAACAGCCAATCTTTCCTTAAACCATATTCTAATGTCTTGAAGACAGAAAGGACATATCAGCTAATATAATCTTAGATACCTCTGAAAAGATGGGATGGCAAGGCAGGGGTGTCTTTGATCATGGTTCTTCTCAGTCAACTCTGAGCACCTATTTCCTTTCATAAATCATCAATCATTTCCATCATTTACTCCCTACCACCACCATCATCATCATCATCATCATTTATCATCTGCTTTCCATGCTGGCATGAGTTGGATGGTTTGACATGCAACTGGCTAGCAGGGAGCTATCCAGACTCCAACTGTCTGTTGTGGCATGGTTTCTACAGCTGGATGCCCTTTCTAATGCCAAACAGAGTGTGCTGGGTGCTTCTCACGTGTCATGGGCATGGGTGTGTTTATGCAGCACCTGTATGGGTGCATTTATGCAGCACCAGCACAGGTGTATTTACGCAGCACTAGCATAGCATGGGTGCTTTTTAAATGGTACCAGCACCTGAAGGACAAGCCTGTATGTGTGGAAGACAGCAATATCACTTAGCTTGATGCATCTTATCAAGTACAGCAAATCCCCACATCTTCTGGTCCCTTGTCATTTCTTCATTGAGGCTCAGTGTCCGAAGACCCTTTCTCACCACTTCATCCCATGTCTTCCTGGGTCTACCCCTTCCACAGGTACCATCCACAAAGCTCAACACTTCTTTATGCAGCTGTCCTCATCCATACGCATCATAATTGTTTTTCTAAACATTTCCTTAATAAATCCTGTTCTAGAGGTACCACCCTCATTTTTACAATGTCAAAGTCTATATGTCACTTACTGATTTGATTATATAATACTAAGCTACATATTGGTATTACCATTTTCCTTTAGAATTCATTGTCTCCTTAGCTTCTTTCCCAGTGCCTAGTTTATTAATGTTTTCTCAATCCTACATATCTACAGTAATCCCTCGACTATTGTGGGTGCTGTGTTCCACCCCCACCCCTGCAATAAGTGAAAATCCTCAAAGTAGAAACAGTACTGTACTGAATATTTTTTAAAATTATTTTTATAATTTATATTTATTTTATCATAAATGCAAAACAACACCATGGAGGAATGGACGTAAGCTTAAATAATAAACTGCGATAGGTGAACTGCAATATGGCAAGGGATTACTGTAATGAAATATACTGTCTATCTGTTTGAATTAATTTTGAAAATAATCAAGAATTTTCAAGGATTTAATAAAATAATTTTATCATTATTAAAGGTATTGTTTGTAATATAAACTTTAAAAATTTCTCATCTAAATTTATGACTGAAAGTTTTAATTTATATATGAACACCTTAGATGTTTTCTATCATTGAATCAGGAATGTTGGTGGTTTTGGAGAGATTGGTATAAAAAATGAAGCAATATTCACTGCCATTTTTTTTAGGCACTGAAGGAAACAAATCAATAGCTGTGAGCTTAGTTCGTCATTTTGGGAACTACAGTAGAGTTAGCTGTACTCATTAAGGATGTACTTTCATCATCATTATCATAATCATCATCTTCTTCTTCATCCCTACTAATCTTTATTCCTCATTCGTTTACTAAATATCATTTAGATCAATCAGTTCTTTTTATTGTAACGATGTAGTTATATATATATATATATATATATATATATATATATATATATATATATATGTATATATATATATTGCTTAGTGTTCCTCTTTTTGTTTTCTTTTCCATTCTTTATTTTCTTCTACTATTTTTTTTTTTTTTGTTTCTCGCAATTCCTTTGTGACTTCTCTTGCTTGTTTTTTATGACTTTCCAAGCATATTTTTTTTTGTTTTTTGCCTCTCTTTATTTTCCTGAATCGAATATTTTCTCCAACTAACATCATTCAACTGTTACAGTATTTTACCAGTGAACATGAACACTCAATAAATTAGTATCATAGTCCTTACAGATCTCTCCTACTTATGTGTACTTCTTTCTGATTGTCTATATCACACTCTTTTGCTCTCCCACCATCCTTGATCGCCTTCTTTTCTTCTCTTACCTTTCCCTCCTCTCTCTGTCTCTCCCTCTCTATGTCTCCTATTTTCCTATCTCCAGAAATCATCTATATATTATCATCATCATTTAATGTCTGCTGTTCATGCTGGCATGGGTTGGATGATTTGACCAGGCTGGTATGCTGGAAGGCTGCACCACACTCCAGTCTGATTTGGCATGGTTTTCTATGGCTGGATGCCCTTCCTAATGCCAACCACTCCAAGCGTGTAATGGGTGCTGAGAGTGTAATGGGTACTAACCTTAACCCACTGGCATGGGTGCCATTTGTGTGACACTGCCATGACTGCAATTTTGCTCAGCTTGGTGGGTCATCTTCTCAAGCACGACATAATGCCAAAGGTCTCGGTCATTGGCTCTGTGAGGCCCAACACTCGAAAAGCACTCAGCCACTTTGCCTCCATGAGGCCCAACGCTTAAAAGGTGTTCTTAATGTGCCACCAGCACGGGTGCCAGTTACTATGACTATGATTTCATTTGGTTTGACAGGTCCTCAAAAGCACAGCACATCGCCAAAAGTCTCGGTCACCAGTCATTACCTCTCTGAGGCTCAAAGTTCGAAGATCATGCTTCACCACCTCGTCCCATGTCTTCCTGGATCTACCTCTGCCACAGGTTCCCTCCACAGTTAGAG
Organism: Octopus bimaculoides; assembly: GCF_046866305.1. Classification (NCBI taxonomy): domain Eukaryota; kingdom Metazoa; phylum Mollusca; class Cephalopoda; order Octopoda; family Octopodidae; genus Octopus; species Octopus bimaculoides. The sequence goes on from NC_142928.1 coordinate 154,959,672, forward strand.
ATTGGCACTTCTTTATACAGCTGTCCTACTCCATATGCATCACATAACCATACCAGTGCAGTTGTCTTTCTTGCACACTACATTTGATGCCTCTTATGCTTGACTTTTCTCTCAAGATGCTTACACTCTGTCGAACATGCACACTGACATTGCACATACAGTGAAACATACTGGCTTCATTTCTTTAAAGCCTACACATATCCTTGGGTGTCACAGCCCATGTTTCACTGCCATGCAGCATAACTGTTTGCACACAGGCATCAATCAATCTGCCTTTCACTCTGAGAGAGAGGCCCTTTGTTGCCAACAGGGTTAGGAGCCCTCTGAACTTTGCCCAACCTAATTTTATTCTCACAACTACACTCTCAGAGCATCCACTTCCACTACTAACTTGGTTACCTAAATAACGGAAGCTATCTACTACCCCTAGCTTGCCCCACTGGCAGTTGAAGGAGTCTATTTTCTGCACATCATCAGTGTTTATTGTATGTGTGCATCTTCCACATACAAAAGCTAGTTTCCCTGTTAACCTTCTTGTATATGTATATATATATATATATATATATATATATATATATATATATATATACACACACACACATGAGGTGGTGTTGAAAAGTTCCTGACTTTAAGGGTGTCGCAAAAGGCCTGGTTGAAGGCCCAAACTTCCGAGTTCTTTTACAGCACTTAGAAAAACTGAAGGACCACTGTAGTAAGTGTGTGAACCTGAGAGGGGAATATGTTAAATAAAATCATAATTAACTGATCCTCCTGTATTTTCTTTTATCCAAGGTCAGGAACTTTTCAGCACCCCCTTGTGTATATTGCACCAAATTATCAGCATGTCAGATAGAACGCTTTGCATTATGTATTGCAACTCTGTATTTCAAGTTCAAATTCCATTTAGGTCAACTTTGTCCTTCACCCTTGTGACATCAATAAAGCACAAGTCGAGTTGTGGAGTAGATTCTTTTCTCTCTTTCCTTTTTCTCTAAATCTTAATCTGTAATTCAAAGATATGGTCATGTCGTCACACTATACCATTCTAATTCAACCTATTACTTGTGTTAAGGATATACATGTCCATGGGATACTTGATGTGTTGACAGAACTAATGAAATCTGATCTCTGGCTGCTGAAGCTTACAGCGCAAATGACAAGTGACTGTGAGTGGATGTTATACTTGTAGAAGACCTGTCTAACTTGTGCAAGAATAGAATAACAAGCATAGAAATGATAGTGATTTCACAATGATAATATCCCTTATTTGTTCTTTGATGTAACATTAAGTAAATATTTCATTTTAGTTATAATTCTTTAAAAAGAATATTAGCTTTTATTGGTTTCTTTGAAAAAGAATGTAATAAATACTTCCCATAACCTTACTGACAACGTTGGTTGTTGGACAAAGTTGTCACATAAAAATGCCTGTGCAGCACCATGTAAAAAGTGCCCGTGTGACATCACATAAAAAGTGCCTTTGTGGTGCCACATGAAAGCACCCAGCGCTCTCTCTAAATTGGTTGGCGTTAGGAAGGGCATCCAGCTGTAGAAACCAGCAGGGTTGAAATATCTGTGTGGATAAGGTATCAAAATAACTGCTGATAAATTGGGAATTCAAATTTGATATAAATGTTTCATTGTTGTAGAGAAAAACATTTTATTCTACATCACCGCAGATGATTGAGCTGTCACCAAATCATCTGTGATCAACCAATGCCTGAGTAAGAGGAACATTTATCAGATATCCACTTAATACTATGAAACTGGAGATCAATACTGGCTTTTAGTCCTTTGGAGCTTAAAATGTATTTATATTACATTACTTCTAGATATAGATGAGACTTATTTCCTGATGCCTCTATATGGTAACGTGACCTGCTAAAAATAGCAGAGATATCTTTTTCTTATCACATCCTTTCACTCTGAAAAAGAAAAAGACACATTTGGTATTTAGTCCTGGTTTTTCCTAAAAACTAAATGTTGAGATGGTCATATTATTCCAGTTGTCAGTATCCCTTCTTTTATTCAAACATAAGATGTTAATAAGAGTTAAAAAGATGCTTTTGAGAGACACTTAGCTGCTTTATCTAGCTGTTTGAGAGAAATTCCTGTTAAAACTCTTCTGTTGATGTGACAAGAATATTGGTTTCACCGACTGGAAAATAACAATTTAATCCTTTAGTATTTAAACTGCCATATCCAACCTAAATATTCTACCTGTTTTATGTTCAAACTGGCCAAATCCAGCCTCTCATACCTACCCTACAAAGTCATTCTAAAAATAAACAATTACATTTAAATCTTGAAGCTACGAAATAATACAGGATTAATTCAAAACAATATGGATAAATAAGCATAACATTTGACAGAGTAATCTGAATGCTGAAGGGTTAAATTGATTATCATTTGAGGTAGCTTCTACATAGTAAGTTGTGCTGCTAAAAATAGCAGTGATATCTCCCTCATCTTGAAAAAAGAACGGACATGTTAAATAATGTAGTCTTAAATCCACTTAAAAGAAGAATTAGTTGGTCTTGGCATTCCATTTGTAAATGCTTTGACCAACCCATCAATTTAAATTTGTGAGCATGTTTTATTTCCCAATTTAAATTGGTTGGAAAAAGAAAAGAAAAAAAGAACAAACTGGATACTAAATAATCATTAAAGGGTCTCTGTTACTTTCAACACCCTCTCATCCTCTCTGGTCTTCCACCCACACCTTCCACACCTCTTCACCCACATCTATTTTCTCCCTTTCATGTTATGCCTCTCTCCACACCATCCACCCTTATAATGTGGGATAGTGCTGGGCCCCTCCACCTCTACACAATCTACCTCATCATCCTTACTATTCTATCCCTTCTTTTCTCACTAACCTCTGACACTAATCCCTTCCTAATCCCTTCCCTATCCCCATTCATTCTATAGTTCCTCCCCCAGTAGTGGCTGCTCTATTACCTTCTCTACTATCTCTCACAATTATAAATCTACTCCTTTCATACTTCACCTTCTTTTCATTATGTTGTCTAAAATCCTCACACACACACACACACACACACACACACACACACACACACATGCTCTCTCTCTCTCTCTCTCTCTCTCTCTCTCTCTCTCTCTCTCTCCTATTTTTTTTTCAATGATAGAAGCCCCTTTAGGCCCTTTATTTTTGCAAGTTGCAAGGTGACCTTACTAATGGTGATGCCACTAAAAAAGTTTCAGTACATTTTGTAAAGTGGTTGGTGTTAGGAAGGGCATCCATTCAAAGTAATTATGCCAAAACAGACATTGGAGCACAATGCAGTTCTTTGACTCATTGGATCCTGTTAAGCTGTCTAACTCATGCTAGCATGGAGAATGGACAGTAAATGATGATAATAATGACGATGATGATGATGAGGAGGAGGAGGATGGAGGTGCTGGTGGTGGTGATCCCATTTTTTTTCTTTTTTTGCTTCCTTTCTACTCTTTTAAAGAAGTTTAAAGTATTACATCATTTTCCTTTCTCTTATAAATTTGACTCTGAATATGAGAAAAATTTCTGTTTATAAAGTTTTGCCCTTGTATTGCTTTTGGTTTGATTTCTTCTGCTTTATATATCTTACATGTTCATTAAAATCTACAACTGTAGTTAAAATTTCTATTAAATTTGCCAACTCATTATTTGTGTCTGGCATCACTACTGCTGCTTTCACATCTCCAGCTTGTTCCCATCTGCATTTTGCATGCATAATTTCCCTATTTAAGTTTTGCTTTATTGGCAGTTGCACATTTCTCCTAATGCTAATGCATGTAGCAAATTACATTAACTGTTGCCATGAGAGATGAGACTAGATGTGAAACAGCAGAGCTTATGAAGTTAGCACAAATTGTATATGCCATCAGGTGGTCTTGAATATAATTACTGCAAGCAAACATTGCACCAACAGTGATTGTGCTAATGTTAATATCAGGGGAAAGGTGGAGGACACAAACCCTTTACTGTCTTATTTGTAATACAATTTACCAAATCTGATTTCTCTAAGTGGTTGAGGCAACATTAATTCTCATTTGGTAAATGGAGTTGAGAGAGAAAGTTTAGCTTCATAGTGTAGGTGGTTTGGTGAAGTGAGGTGGAGTGGTTGGGCTGTGAAGAAGTGAGCAGATGCTATACTGTGTGCCAGCTCCTAAATAACATGGCTAGGTGGACAAGGAACAGGACTGATATTCAAATTGACGGAAGGTTTGTTAGAATACGAATGAGAGAGTTGGTTGGGGTGGAGGCAAAGGGTAAACCATTTTAAGACTGGCTGTATACATCCTTTTCTTGATCATGCTTGTTTTTGCTTCAACTACTGTTTGTCTTGTACACAAAGGTGCCTTTTGATTATATTCAATGTTGATTCCATTTCCATAGCAGAATGAACGAGATTAAGATACCTCACGGCTCTTGTTGGTGTTGGGAGTCCTGTATTCTTTGAACTGTTAATGTTTCTGTTTAAAACGAGAGAGAGAGAGAGAGGGATGCAGATAAAAAGAGAGATAGAAAGATGCAGAGACAGAGGGTTGAATATTAAAAAGGAAAGGAAATGGCATTGTACAGTGTTGTTTGTCAGAACAGCAGCCAGAGTATTCTAATTGAGTGACACCAACTTATGGACACAGCCAATTTACTACTGATGGGCAACATCTACAGGGGAAAGACCTTTTGTCTTCAGGTCATGAACTAAAAATTTACACTATCTAAATATTTTTCATTTATTTTCTGGTATGAATAGTCAATTCTTGTGATCACCCACCTCCACTACCTGTCTCTCCTCTTTCCTCCCTTCAGTCTCATTTCTTTCCTTTTGATTTTTTTATCTTTTTCTCCTCTCCTTTTCTCTCTTTCTCTCTCCTCTTCTACTGTTTTTACTTTCAACTCAACAGTTTCTTATTAGATTTACTCTCATTCTCTACAGTTTTCTTCCCATCTGTGACTTGTCATTTTATTTCTTATTTCCTTGTTTTTTTCTTTTTCTATTTTTTTTTTATTTTGTTCTTACCTGTATTAGTTCTCTGTAACTTTCAGTTTTGTTGCCTCTAAATATTGTTACACTCTTCAGAAACCATTATTAAAATTAGAAACATTGGACAATGCCTTGCAGTGATATACTGAATGAATTTTATATATGAATATATTTAACTTTGCCATTCAAAAATCTATAGTTTAAGCTCAAATCTAGAAGAAAAAAACCTCAGCTTAATTTCATTAATTTCATTAATTTCATTATCATCATCATCATCATCATAATAATAATAATAATAATAATAATAATAATAATGCTTAGTTTTCCATGCTTGCATGGTTAGACTGAATTTCTTGCCATTCCTCACCTGTTTTCAAGTCAGGCAATATTTCCTCATGGTCAAACATGTTTCCCACAGGATTTTCGAAACAAATGACATTACTTAAGTGACAGTGATACTCTTTTACAACCATCAGATGATATCAAGTCAAGAATACATACACACAAAAATACATGTATGTACATACATACATACATACATACATACATACCTACATACATACGTGCATGCATGAGAATCTGGATAAACTGGGATTTTCAGAAAGAGAAATCGACTGGCTAATTTGTACAAGTGTAATCTGTGAGTGGAACAGTAAAAATATGCAAGACTTTTCTCAAGTTCCAAATGTGAATCTGTCTGTGTTAACTACATCCCAAAGACGGAGCCTTGTATCTTTGTTGGAAACCAGCTCCCTCCTCAGAGGAAGATTTATAATGATTAAAAAATAGAAGAGGCATACATACATAGCTTGGCCCAGGTATATAGTAGAAGACACATTGGGGCTAACCCTTAAACTACATGGTCAGAAAGCAAACTTCTTAACCGCATTTAATTCAAAATAAAGCAAAGCTATGAGATATCTTGTATATTTCTATAAAGTTTCTCTTTAAGGAACTTACTATTGGAAACCCAATAATCAAACATTGGTGAATTTAAAAAAATTTACTCCAAATTTTTCCCAACAAGTGATTTCATTTTCCCTTGTATTGTGAAAAAACAATTTTCTTACTATTTACCTGGTTTTTTAGAGATAAAAAATCTTCATTATCATTATCAGCATTTTACATTCACTTTTCACTATTGACACAATATGTAAGGATGCAATGTACCCATTCTAAAGCAGGAATACACGAGGTAGACATGAAAAGAAAAAAAATCATTTGCTAATATTTCTATCTAAAGGAAGGTGGCAAGCTGCCAGAATCATTAGCACAGCAGGAGAAATGCTTAGTGGCATTTTGTCAGTCTTTACGTTTTAAGTTCAAATTCCACCATGGTCAACTTTGTCTTTCAATCTTTTGGGGTCAATAAAATAAGTACCGATTGAATACTGGGGTCAATGTATTTGACTCCCCCTCACCCGAAATTGCTGGCCTTGTGCCAAAATTGGATATCAGTACCCCAGCATTGACACATTATACTTTCAAGTGTGATTCCTAATATCTTTTATCAAATCCACTCACAAAGCTTTGGTTAGCCTGGACCCAAGATCAGGAGCTGAGAAGCAAACTTCTTACTACACAGCCATGCCTCCACCTGCCAGTACCGCCTGACTGGCCTTTGTGTGGGTGGCACGTAAAAACACCACTACACTCTCAGAGTGGTTGGCGTTAGGAAGGGCATCCAGCTGTAGAAACTCTGCCAAATCAGATTGGAGCCTGGTGTTGCCATCTGGTTTCACCACTCCTCAGTCAAATCGTCCAACCCATGCTAGCATGGAAAGCGGACGTTAAACGATGATGATGATGATGTTAATGTAAAGTTCAAAACAAGAAAGGATGTGATGAAATGGTCAGAACATCAGAACATATAGTTAAATTTAACAATATACAGTAATGCCTTGATAAATGAGTCAATTCGTTTCTGGGAAAACACTTGTAAAAAAAAAACAAACATTGAATGATGATGATGACAGACAAAGCTACACACATACTTATATATATTCTTTTATTCTTTTACTTATTTCAGTCATTTGACCATGCTGGAGCACCCCCCTTTAGTCGAACAGATCGACGCAAGGACTTGTTCTTTGTAAACCTAGTAATTAATCTATCGGTCTCTTTCACCGAATCGCTAAGCTATGGGGACATAAACACACCAGCATTGGTTGTCAAACGATGGTGGGGGATGGACAAACACAGACACACACACACACAAATATATATATATATATATATATATATATATATATATATATATATATATATATGATGGGCTTCTTTCAGTTTCAGTCTATCAAATCCACTCACAAAGCTTTGGTTGGCCTGAGGCTATAGTAGAAAACCCTTGTCCAATGGGAACTACGTGAGAAAGTAAAATAAATGTGTTGAATAACATTTTACTATGCAAAATCACTTCATTTCAACGTTGGAGATGTGAAAAGCAGTAAGGTTTGACATTGACTTTGAACAAACGTGTGTTTATGAAGTGACCAAGAAACTAGGTGAATGACCAGAGTGGTCATTTTTCTGTAAGTGTAAATAATACAAGAGTGAAAGCCTACTTAGATGAGGGGGGTGGGTGGAGAGTTGCAGCTAATTAAGAGGGGTGGAGTGGAGGATGGTTGTCTTTGTATTTAAAAAGCCATTGGTTGCCACATGGGAGTATTTTTTTCCCTTCCAGATTCTTGTCCATCATTCTTATTTCCACTCTTAGCCTTTCTCTCTCTCCTGTAATTATATTTTCCTCTCTTCTCTCTCACAACATTTCAATATCACTCTCTTGATGTCAACTTCATTATTTTTTTTTCAACTATTTTTATCTCCCTTCTTTTTATTACTTCATCTTTTTTCTCGTCTTTGCTTGCTCTTTTTGCTTTTCTCTCTCGTCACCCTTCTCATTCTCTCTCTCTCTCTCTCTCTTGTCATCCCGCTCTTTCTCTCTCTCTCTTGTCATCCCGCTCTTTCTCTCTCTCTCTCTCTCTCTCTCTTGTCATCCCGCTCTTTCTCTCTCTCTCTCTCCACCCCACCCCTTCTCTCTCCTTCATCTATCTATTCCTCTCTCTCTTCTATCTGCTGTCCTTACTTTCATTTCTCCCTCCCTCGCTCCTCGAGTCTTCTCTTTAATGATGAATTAGAGAACTTCAATTATTTGCAACTGCTTAAGAACATAAAATGCTCCTTGCCACCCCCAGACCCTTTATAGCCAGTCTTTGTGCAGAGCAAGCTAGCATGCAAGCACCTATCATTAACAGGAAATTAGACACAAATGAGTGACTGTAGGAGTGGGAGGAGAGAGTGTAAGAGCTGCCTTGTGTCTCCCTAAAGGTGTCACTCGGCATTGCTATGAAAATAACAGGCTAGCACTAGAGTTTGCCACAAATTAGATTATAACTTCAAACAATGTTATAACACTAGTAATAGGCCATTGTACCAAGTCTGTCATTATGTAAGTAATATCTTGTCACAACGGCTTAATTAACACAGATAACGAGCTAACAGCTAACGGTCGTCAGAAACTGGATATTGATGCTATCGTACAGTTTTAGGGATCAACTGAAATAGAAGTAACTAATCAGGATTCCTACAGGCTGCCTCTTCTGTTCATTGGTGGTGGCATCATTGAAGCTAGTTATCTGGATGTGTTAAATAACTTGTGAATTGTATTGAGAAATAGCTACTATAGCTATTGTTGAATGGTTTAACTAGTATAGTCTTAGTCTAAATTTTTCTAGCCTATAAAATTCTAACCTGGTCTTAAATAGTGTCTGTTATTATCAGACACTGTATAATTATATCATTGTCTATTCACTATGTATATGAAGAGAGACAACAAAACTATATCTTTTCCAATACAGTTGTCAGCTTGTATAAGTTCTTATAGTCTCCTGTTCATTAGACTATTATGATCACAGCTTCTTTCTTTTTGGTTTGCCAGTCTATTTTTGTGCAGCTGTGCATATATGCATGCATGCATACATGCTTACATTAATTCTTTTTTCTGGAGTACCACAGTTTTTAACTAGTAACAGTCATGTCTCAAATTTACCTCTTTCATTATGTTATGAGACACAAATACTATACAGACAGAAGCATTTCACAATGGAAATGAAAACTAAACTTAAAACAATAAAATCCATTTAAATATTTTGTTATGGGTAGTGGTGGCAGAATCCATAGAGTGTTTGGTAAACTACTTGTGCATAGTGTTGTAGAGTGTTGATATAACTGTATTCTTGAAGGTGACATCCCAGCATGGCTAAAGTAAAAGAACTAAAGAATGCACTCAGAATTATTTTGCTATGAAGATTGTACAGAATATTTATTATAATATATTTCTTTATTTGATGCTATATGAGAAGCTAGAGCGAATGTTATAGCCTAAATGAATCAATAAGAGTCAAGGTGTTTTTGCACCCACCATTATCTTTCAGATTACTTTCTCAAATGTAAAAAAAAAATTTTTTAAAAAAAAACCTGAAGGGTAAATACCCTCTTCAGTCAGATTGCACCTTGAAAGTTCCTCTCCGAGGCACAAATCCAGGAAAGGTTGTTTATGGAAGACCAGCAGTCACCCATTCATACCAGCCTCCCCTTATCCAAGGGAAATGCAAAAGCCAATACAGCTTGGTACCAGTGGCATTACAACTCATTTCTACAGCTGAGTGAACAGGGGCAATGTGAAATAAAGTGTCTTGCTCAAGAACACAACCTGATCTGGGAATCAAACTTCATGATTTTGAACCTGATGCTCTTACCATTGAGCCATGTGCTTTATCTATTCACATTGTTTTGAACTAATCATGTATTATTTTGTAGCTGTGTTTGAGATTTCAATGATGTGTTTGTATATTTTTAGAATGACATTATAGGGTAGGTGAGGGGCCAGATCTTGACAGGTAGAATATTTGAGCCAGATACGGTCAGTTTAAATGTTAAAGGGTTGATATTATCTGTGCGCAAAGATAACATAGGCTCTGTTGACAAGGGACGGGAAATCCCAGATGTAATTTGAAAAAGTAAGGGTGCTTGTAGATTGTGGGGTTCTTGACAATATCGTTTACTGAGGTTTATATTACTTACACCTTGCTGCTGTTTAACCCTAAGTCAATCTCTTTAAACCTATGATTAAAGTTGATCCAACCTTGACCATCAAGTCTTCCTTTTTTTGCTTTTTCAGATATGATGGTATATAAAGTCTACATTATCTATTGTATTTCTCCCTGAGGATATTATTTAAGAGACATTTAGCTATTATTTCTAGCAGGTCAAGCATCCATATGAACTCCCTCATTTGCTTGATTTCATTAGTGCATAGGTCATTCTGGGTGGAAGCAAGAATTTAACCACTTCTTTAAAAATTACTAAAAAGAATTTCCTGTTTTTTTTAAAAAATTTAATGAAGTTTATGTTTGTTATAGTTACATAACAAAATACAGTTTCCCTACAGCAATTAATGTATACATAAATATAAATTTGCTGATTTCTCTTTTTTATGGTCATCTACTGATGTTTTCAATCTTTCAGTATTCAGATGTAATTTCGGTATTAAGATGTAATTACTAATATAACCTTGTTCTGTTTTTGCAGAATTTCCCCTACACTAAAGTTGATGTACCAACTATTATTGCTAAAGCATGTGAGCTGGATGGATACAGGTAGTAGATATCAGTGGGACTGTTTCTATTTGGGTAAGTACCGTTTATTTCGGACTAACAAAGTCTGTATGAAATATATGTGAGTGACAAGGGCAGCATTAATACTGGGATTTTAAGTGGGGATAAATATTACCTTTCTGTAAAATACATATATACACACACACATATATACACATATATATATGGGAGTGGCACTCTGTTGGTTATGATGACGAGTGTTCCAGTTGATCTGATCAATGGAATACCATGATCCTGAAATTAACGTGTGAGTGGCTGTGCACTCCACAGACATGTGTACCTTTAATGTAGTGCTCAGGGAGATTCACTGTTATAAGGCTGGTCCTTTGAAATACAAGTACTACTTATTTTTGCCAGCCAACTGAACTGGAGCAACATGAAATAAAATGTCTTGCTCAAGGACACAACAATCTTTTTTTTTTCTTTTTTGTAGTTTTGATGATTGAGATTACTTAGCAATATCTAACGAAAATATTTTTTGAGATTGTTTCCATTGATATTTAAATAATTTTTTTTTTTGTTTACTTTCAGACTCCTGTTATTGTTACTGTGTAAAGTTCGGGGTGTGTGGCAGAATTAATCCCATGTCACTCTCTGTTCTGACTTGGCACCAACTACAACTAAAGCATGGCTCTGCTAATATTCTTTCTAGCCACATCAAATTTACACTGCTACATTTCCACACAACTATGGCTTTAGTGTGCAATTTTACATGCTCTCCTCTTTTCACTGTTGTTTATACCTGTCTACATACAAAGCCAGTTTGTTCAATTTTGTCATGGTTAAAATACTCAGCTCATTTTGTTCAGCCATGATAATGAAACCAAACTTACTAACTAACTATTGCTTGTTCATCCAAAAACTGCATCAGTACTTGTAACACAACTACTAATACTACTACTACTACTACTACCACCACTATTTAAATGCTAACACTATATTTAAAGATGAGGCTTGTTCTCCTTCCCTGCCTTCTCATTTTTATACACATCCCTTTACACATGCACTATAGCAACTGCATGAAAAAAATTGAGATTGGGAATGAGTTTCTGAAGTGTACGGCTTCAGGAATATTTTGTTTTGCTGACGAAAATAAATACTAAATTCTGATTTATTTTCTATTTTGAAAGAACATCTCTAAATGTGTTGGTGAGTAGTCTGTGATTCCATAAGAACTGATTACAAGAATTGATAATTTCAAGTTCAGTTGTGAGTAAAGCAATGTTTAAGTCTCTAAAACATCAAGAAGTAGCCGTTTACAGTTTATTTAAACTCTCTATTTATACTCTTTGATGAATTTTCAATTGAATTTGGATTGATCCAAATTTTTCATTAAGAAATTCACTTCATTATCACTAATGGGCCACACAGTTATTACAGTAAAGTAGCTGGGGAAGAAATTATCATCATGAGAAAGTATTCAATTCTTTGTTTTATGTTTTTTTTTGTTTTTTTAATTTCGATTTAGCCCTAGATGATATTTTAATTATTTCATCAAATAATTCATTACTCTAATTTAGTTTGACTGAAATTATCAAATGTTTTAACTCCCTTTTAAAAAATAAATGAATAACAAACAGCACTAAATAATGATTTCTTTTTCTAGACTATCCCAAAACCTGATTTTGATTGCTAAAATATGGCTATAGTGCTATTGGTTTTGAAAAGAAACTGAAAAGAGCCTACGTGAATCTCTACTTTCAATTGTGGATTTATGTTAGTATTGCAGATTCCCCTAATGACAAAAAAAGTGGTAACTGTTATTATCTAAGCACTAAAATATTCTGGAGAGTCCATGTTTGGTGTGAGTATGCTTACAGGTGTAGATTTTATACCACTGTTATTTGTTTTACAGTGATTGTTGATATATCAACCTTTCTTTAGCAAGTCAAATTTGTAATTCAGTGAAAATGTTTATACTGATATACTAAGTCATAGTTGATGCTGGCTAGATATATCAGCTATTGGTCTACTGGCCAAAGTGTCATAAGCTACTGTACTGTGTTTATGGCTCACACACAAGTCAATATTCAATTCAAATGTACCCCTTGTAAGTACATCTCACTGCTGTGAGCAGTAGGGTCATAATATAACTGACAAGTGTTCTGTTAACTTGCAGTGTTAGCTGAGTTCAGTTCCCAGTTTAACACCACCTCCTGGCCCTTGGGTGCTTTTTCAGTTACACTCTGTTGTAATCATTTCGATCAGGTCTCTGGTCTGAAGATAACTTCCCATTTGTCACAGGAACTCTGAAAAGAGTCATGGCACTGCCATTCCTCCTGTAGGGAAGCAATTAAAAGAAAATTCCTACCATAGGCAATAACAAAGAGAGAAGGAACTTTGGTATGTTTTTGTGGTATGTCAACAGTACAGTGTTTACTGGAACCACTGCCACAACCACCTTGTAAGTTGTATTTTGGAATGCAATGATAGACTGTATCTAGACTATACAACTCTATCTCCCTTGAACAACAAGCTTCATACATCATGTAGAAACAGTAGAACAATGGTAAATGCTTTATAAATCAAAAGTGAATATAGCTTTGATTCTAAATTACAACCACTTGTATTACTCATACTCATGAAAACATCATGCACATCACAACTCACTTCCTTTCACCTGGTAAATTTGAGATCTTTATGCCGATGTAAAATAATTAGAATTACGAACTGTCTACCTAAGAGTAGTGGGGGTGGAAAATGCTCTTGAGCACTAGAAAATATCTAGTTTTAAACTGAGTTCAATCTCTGCTGAAGCGGATTTTGTCTTTCATGATAAAATGATTACAAGTTGATTCAATATGTCATACCTCTTCCCTGTAAATGTTTGCCTTGTACTGAAGTTAACAGAAATAATTACCTTATTAATTGATGCTATACAGTGTAAGGTCTTCAAGAAATTAACCATGGTTAATTTATTTCATTTTGTTTTGTTGTTGTTGTTTCACACTGGGTCAGTCCTAATAGAACAAACTTATGATCAAAAGCATTCCAGCCATGATCATTGGGAGGGGAAAATTATGTATGTATCTATGATTCTGATATTCAAAATGTCCTTTCCATTTTAAGACAATAGAATATGATTAGAAAGAGATTTGGTTGCTATATCTAGCAGATTAAGTGATCACATAGAGGATCCCTCATTATATCACAAGTTTCTATTTCCTTTCTCTTATAATTTTGTTTATGAAATTATCATTATTGGAATGGCAGCTATGGTGTAACATTAAATTCTTGGTTAATCAAATCTTTAACATGATTTTGAGCCAAAGTTCATTTCTGTTTGGCTCACTACATATAAATATAATGCTGTCAAAAAAGACATAACCTAGTATTGCAAACTAAATGATGTCAATTCTCTGAACCAAGGATAAAGACTTCCCTTCTCACCTGTCTCAGGGCTGTTGGATGCATTACAGGTACTGTGCTTACTCCTCTGATTTACCCTTTGATAAAATGAATAAATAAAAAAATAAAAAGAATTACCTTTCCCTTAGATATCAATCCTTTTACTTTTATGATAAGTATTGCCAGCATTTGAACTTGGGCCACTTTTGGATTCAGACTACAATGTTATAATGATTTCACACTGACATTGGATACTTCTGAACTCAAATAGCACTTGGAGTGATTTTTGCTTTCATTTCTGTAGGAATTGATAACATAAATAAAATTAATGTGCAAAGATTGGTTCCATAAAAAAAAAAAAACTCTGTCTTTGTACCTACTCAGAAGAAATTGTTATAACCATAGAAGTAGTAATACTGTTTATATCATGAATTGGCTGTTCCTTCTATTGTGCCAATGTAGAAAATCTTGGCAGAATCATTAGAACATCCGACAGTATTTAGTTCTGGCCCTTTGCATTCTGAGTTCAAATCTTACCAAGGGCTATTTTTGCATTCCACTCTTCTAAAGTTGATAAAATAGTGCTAGTCAAGTGTTGGGATTAATATACTTGACTCTTCTTTCCCACCAAAATTTCTTGCTTTGTGCCTATGTAAGAAATCATTACTGTTGTTATTATTATTATTATTATTATTATTATTATTATTATTATTATTGTGCTGGACAAAATGTTTAGCAGCATTTCTTCTGGTTTTTTACATTCTGAGTTAAAACCCTGCTGAGGTCATGTTTACCTTCCACTCTTTTGGAGTTGATGAAATAAAGTACCAGTGAAGTACTAGGATTGGTGTTATCAACAATTCCCTCCCCTTAAAATAACTTGCCATGTGCCTGAATTTGAAATCATTATTATTATTATTATTATTATTATTATTATTATCATTATTATTGTTATTAAAGCAGTGAGCTGGCAGAATCGTTAGCGCACTAGACAAAATACTTAGCAGTATTTCACCCATCACTATGTTCTAAGTCCAAATTCTGCTGAGGTCGACTTTGCCTTTAGTCCTTTCAGGGTTGATAAGTACCAGTTGAACACTGAGGTTGTTGTAATCGACTCATCCCCTCCCCCAAAATTGCTGCCCTTATGGCAAAATTTGAAACCATTATTATTGTTACTACTACTACTACTACTACTAATAATAATAATAATAATAATAATGCAGCGAGCTGGCAGAATCGTCGGCACTCCAAGCAAAATATTTAGTGGCATTTCATCTTTCTTTATTTTCTGAGTTCAAATTCTGCCTAGGTTGACTTTACCTTTCATCCTTTTGGGGGGTCGATAAAATAAGTACCAGTTGAACACCGGGGTTGATGTAATTGACTCATCCCCTCCCCCAAAATCACTGCACTTGTGACAAAATTTGAAACCATTATTATTATCATGTGATCTGGTACCAAAATTTGAAGCAATTATGTTTTCTACATTACATCCTATGACTTTTATATTCTGTTTTTCATCTCCCTATTATCACTAAAAAAAGTACCATTAATACAGTGGGATCCATTCAGTTAGTTGTGCCCGCTGTTTCCTGTAAACATTGGTGTTATTTTGAAATCAAAGAAATTGTTGTTTCCTGTTTTATTGTTTTCTCTCTTTTTCGGGCAACTATTTGTCAGAAATACTCAAACTTTCCTTTTTTAACTAGCTTTAATTCTGGTTCCCTTTTTACCACAATAACCCAAGAACTGTATTTTCATCCGATGGGACTTCTGAACTGCTGATTCTTATTTTATGGATGTCTGACTCTGTTTAGATTTCAACTAAGAAGTATGCTTATCACAAAATTAGTGCTTATAAACATCCATTCTAATTATCTAAGTCTGCATTATCTCAGTTATTAATTTACATACACATAAATATTAGATCTTCCAATCTCTGTCTGTTCTAGATGCCAAAACAATTGCTGACTAAGATAGTTACTTAAATCTCACTGGCTTCATCACACTACTGTAGATAGGTACCAGAAATAGGTTCAGTTCATCACTGTATAGAGCCTGACCAATATGTAATTACTGTGTATTTAGTTAGCTTGCAGTATTCAATTCAAGTTCGTCTCTGGGTCTGGAGAAGTCAAGAAGTTGCTCCATTGCTTAGCTCTATACAAGAATCCTTATTTAGCTTGTTTAGACTCAGTCTCTGGCTATGATTTGGTTTGCAGGTGATGACTTGTATGCAGCAGTCAAAACTAACTGCATTACACTCCTTATATACAGATATCATTTTTACTTCACCACATTACATTTCATTTATTTGATATCCATTTGAGCATAAACTTCTTCAACACATTTTCATAATTAGATATAATTGGCAAATTGGCAATGTAATTAAAACATTGGATTGGATAAATTGCCTTGCAGTATTTATCTTGACTTTTTGAATTCTGAGTTCAATTCTCACTGACATCAACTTTGCCTTTCCTAGTTCCGGTCTTGGGCAATGAATTGGCAGAATTGTTACCGCATCAGATAAGTTGTCTTATAATAATTTCTATTGTTCTTTGCATTTTGAGTTCAGATCCTGCTGTGGCCTTCTTGGGTACTAGACTTAATCCGTAACCCACCCAATTAAACACCATCATCTAATCCTTGGCTTAGAGTCTGCTTTGTTGCCAGTATTTTGGCCAAGTCTTTGGTTTGAAGGTACATCCCCTAACCACTGAAGATTCCATACAAGATCATGAGCAAAGCCTTTCCTCCTAACTGATAAAAACTCATTTACTTTGTCATATTATAAAATATCCTTAGTGCTGTGAATTGGCTGAATCAGTAGCATGTCAGTATTTAGTTATGACCCTTTATGTTCTGAGTTCAAATTCCACTGAAATAGGCTTTACCTGTTATTGTTCCAAGTTCAATAAAATAAAGTTTCTATAAAGTACAGGGGTAGATTTAATTGATTATCTCTCTCTCTCTCTCTCTCTAAACATTGTGATCTTTTACCAGTGTTAGAAAGCAATATATTACACAACAACCTTACAATATTTAGATCTATCCTTTTAACTTCTGACTTCACTCCTTTGTGGACAATGAAATAAAGTCTAGATGCATTGAGTTATTCTCTTCTGTTCTGCAATAGTATATCTTTGTAGCAATGTCCTGACTTTCTTCTGTTGGCTCTCAGCTCCTGATAAAGTCATGTAGATGAGCATTGTAACACAGGGTGTGTCTTAACCCTTTAACATTTAGATTACCCTGCCAAATATAATGCTTGTTTATTCATATTGTTTTGAATTAATCATGCATTATCTCATGGCTTCAAAATTTTGATGATGTGATTGTTTATTTTCAGAAAATTTTTAGAAATTTAGGGCATCAGTAAGTGGCCAGATCTGGCTGGTTTGAACATAAAATAGGTAAAATATTTAAGCCAGATATGGTCGATTTAAATGCTAAAGGGTTAAGCATTTTGAACCTGGTGGATTTCATGCCTCTCCATGTTTGAACATGGCTGACTTCTTTCAGAAAAAAGAAGAAAAAAAAATCAACCTTAATACTATAGGTTTTAGTATCCTGGTAAAATGAAAGGCAAAGTTTACATTGATGGGATTTGAACTCAGTATGCAGAAAGCTATAATGAATACTGCAAG
This sequence comes from Octopus bimaculoides, assembly GCF_046866305.1. Classification (NCBI taxonomy): domain Eukaryota; kingdom Metazoa; phylum Mollusca; class Cephalopoda; order Octopoda; family Octopodidae; genus Octopus; species Octopus bimaculoides. The sequence goes on from NC_142928.1 coordinate 154,977,339, forward strand.
ACATTCTATTCAACATTTTAATGACTCTGCCAGTCTAAGGAATTATGATTATCAAGACTTAAGACAGAAACTACAATAAATACTACATGGTATTTACTTCTATTTATCCCTCTTGGCTCTGACTGTACAAGACCTAGCAAGGTCCACTTATCCTTCCATCCTGCTAGGATCAGTAATATAAGGGTTTTGGTTTAATCTCCTATTCAGTTCTGCCCTCATACCTATGTAAGAAAAAAAAAAAAGACAGAGCCTCCATGTGGTCACCATATATGCTAGAAGTGGCAACCAAATTTTCCTTTACTCACACTTTCACTATCTTTAAAACAAGATGATATCTAACAGTATATTGTAGTGGTTCCTGACTCTTACACTGATTGAAGATTATCTGTTTGAATTGATTTTCCCATGAAGGCTTTTGAAAAATTTGTCTAGTCAACATTTTTTGAATTCAACTGACAGACCCCACTACTACTGCAAACCTGAGGCTGGGAACCATTGCTATATTTGAGAATGCAGTATTAGAGAGAGAAAAAAATGACTAATGTTCATAGTTGGGAAGCTTTTAAACATAAGCCTGTTCAGTTAAGGCTATCCTGGGGCTAAACAGTAATTAATGCTGTCATTATTTCATTTCCAATGGCAGTAGAAATGTCTAATAAATATATCATGTAGATGAAACAATAACCATTAATCATTAAGTATTAATCCGTTCATATTAGCTGTCATGATGTTTGTTTCGATTTGACTTTTAAATTAATTTTTGTTTGTAGTTGTTGTTTAACTCAAAACCATCAGTATTGTTGAACAGATTTTAATCAAAAGCTTTCTAGCTATAACCATCCTATCTTTTCCAGACATAATATATCTAGGACTACAAAGCCTTATGTGTCCTTTCCCTTAAAAAAAATTTTTTTTTTTTTGAACCTTTTTGTGACCCAATGTCTTCTGAAATACTTGGTCTATGACTTTTAATTACTTTTTAAGATTAACTAGCATTTGGTGGCAATTAATAAAATAACTAATTATGCTATTAGGAATTTAGTATTTGAAATATAATTTAACAAAAGGTTCTTATATTAAACTATGTTGGGATGTTTTAATTTAAACATTAATACTTTCAGAGGGTTAAGATAGTATGATTTCAGGACATTGCAGCTGCTATTTCTTACAAATTGACTGCATAGAGGATTCTTTGTATCCACCAAGAGTTAATAAAATAAAATTGCAGTGATATATATATAATATCCACATCTTTTATGATAATATTGGTCTTGTGTCTTGGCTGTTGAAATAAAGTACAGGCTATTGTTAATGTCATTTCGCCCCTAATTAAACCTTGATTGATCAAAAGTATTACAATTTGGACTATTCCAAGCATGTCCTTTTTTTTTTTTTTTTTAGTTTGTTAGGGTGTGGTTTGAGAGAATTGTCTGATATCTCAACCAGGGTCCATAGAAGATATTTGTAGGGTCCATGCAACAAATTAGTAAATTGGGGAGGGATCCACAAAAGTATTTTAAAGGCCTCTGAAAGAATTTTGATTTAGATGTATGTATTGGTATGTATTACAAGAAACAGCTATGTATCTTTCTCTAACATTTTACATAGTTCAGCCTATACAAGTTAATGTGTGAAAAAACAAAGTAGGAGTTTTGAAAGAAGTATCTATAAAACTAGTTTTTAAACATCGAATGGCTATGGCAGTCCACCAAAATGAAATAGTAATCAAAGGGGTCCATAGATAAATAATGGTTGAGAACCCCTGATATAGAGACTTGTTCATTGGTCAAGGTGAACTTTGAATGCTAGTGATCTGTCAACCTGCTGCCACTCAGTCAACTTGTAACCAAAATATCCTACTATCTAATCAGCCAGCAGAAAACTCAGTAACATAAATCCTACCAAAAATATAAAACCTTCATTATTTTGTTTGATATTTCCACTTTATTTTTCAGTTGAAAGCATTTCTCTGTCTCTCTCTTTATTGATTATTTTTTTATTATCCTAAACTATAAATTTTAGAAACTACAAATGTAGATTCTAATTCTTTATTGGTGCTGGAATATTTTGAATTTTACCTTTGTATCTTATCAGACTATACAAAGAGATTGTATAAAAATGCCTTCAAAAAAAAAATTATAGAAAAATAAAAAAACAGTTAAGTGAATAATTTAAATGTAATATCTCTAGTTTGACAAGCAGTTTGATGCTCCATGATTATCAATTCTTTGTGCTGTTTCACATGAAATACCTGATTTTCATAGTACTCTTTTTCTCTCATACTCATTCACTCTATCATTTTTGCTTGCTCTCTTTCACTCCTTACTCTCTCTCTCTCTTCCACCCACACTCTCTCTCTCTCTTCCACCCACTCTCTCTCTCTCTCTTCCACCCACTCTCTCTCTCTCTCTTCCACCATATATATATATATATATATAATATATATATTGTGTGTGTGTGTGTCTTCTGTTCTAATGTCTTTTGTAGGTGATTGTCTTTCTGTCAGTAACTTTTCTTTAAACATCTTTGTCAGAACTTTAGTCTGTCAAGTACTATTTCTCAAAGTTAACTAAAAGTATTTTGAAATTAATAGACATTCTTCTTTAATAATGCATTGAGAGGATAATTGCTATTTTCCTGCCAGTGTGCTACATCCAATGACCTTTAGTAGGACCTAAATTCATATATTAAATAGATCTTAGAACATTTACCATGAAGTATATGTTGATGATGATGGCAATATAACTACTAATTGTTCAATAAATAATGAATGATAGATTTGTGTGTGTGTGTGTGTAAAATACTGTGTTTGAACTAATTGAAATTATGTTGTATGTTCTATATATGAGTGTGATAAACTGTTGGCATATTCCCTTTGTTTCTACTGCTGACAAAGCCAAAACATAAAAAAAAAACAACATTGGGTGTGCTAATAATGTTTCAAATTGGACTTGTGTAAATCTCTATCTAACCAGTGCCAGGTCAGTTCTGGGAGTCTTGTTCTTACAGCAAGCCGCCACCCAACTGAAGCCTTTCCCCAAAACAACATTTTCATTATATGTTAAAGATTTTATTTTTAATCTTTCAGTTCTTTTCTTCTCAACACCTTCTCTCTGTTGTTCTTCCTCCATGCAACTCACTAAAATAAAGTTGATTAAAAAAAAAAACAACCATCTTTTTTTGTTTTTAGCTTCTGTTGTTACTATTTCCAACTGCTTTCTTTTTTTCCATCTATATAGTCATCAACTCTATTGGCCTTTCTTCCTTTTTCTTTTGTCTCTCCTATTTTTCTTGCATCCTTTCACCAATCAATTTATTTTCTGATAAATCTATACTTTCTGAAACGATTTTTCTTTCGAAGAACATTACAGAACTATTTTTATGGCTTTTTCATCAGATGTTACTCTGATGGTCTTTGCTAGAAAAATGTTAACTTGTGAAACAATAACTCAGCTAGTAGAAATAGTATTTGCAGTAGTGAATTAACTGAAAAGAACACTAGAAAAAAAAAAAAGGTGGTTCATTCGTTATATCTTATAAGATAGTGAAGTTTGTTTTTGTTGTTAAATACAGAAATTATCTTTTTATTGTTCCATACCAAGATTGTGCTTACTCCAAGGCAAAATGATAATAAAGCATACATTAACCATCTGGTAGCATGATGAGAATCGTTTGTTGTTATTTTTTGATTCATTTTGTCTTTTACCATTGTTTTGTGTATTTGATAACCAAAGTAGTTTTAAATTATAACTGAAGAATATTTCATAAAATGATATTTTTAAACGCTTTCGTATGTGAATGTGTGTTAGTGTCTCCTTGTGTTGATATCACGTGATAATTATGAGAGTCACTGTCATACAAGCAGTGTCATTCATTTCCAAAATTCTGCATGAACATGTCTGGCCATCAAGAAATAGCTTGCTTGGAAACAAGTGAGAGTTGCAACAGGATGAACACCCTGCTGTATAAAATATGCTTCAATATACACCATCCAATCCATGCCAGCATGGAAAAAGTAGACACTGAAATGATGATAATTTGAATTTTGTTCCACTTTTGACTTCACATTTTTATTTTAAATTTATTTCTAGTATAGATTTTCATTTCCTTTTTACATTGTTTTAGAATTTTGTAAATCTTTCTATATTACATCTAAATTTTATGCAGTTTAAAATCCACTTCTCATTATCTGTGTCTCTAAATGTTATTTCTGAAAAGACAATATTTTTTTGTGTAGTCTTGTTTGTGTTGGTGAAGAATATGACTAAATGTTGCTTTTAATTTGAAAAAAATGGGGAACAGTACGCAATTGTTGAAAGACTATCAGGAAATAAATCAATATATTCACGATTACAATGACATGGTCATTGAGAAAGCTATCAGATGTTGTTTAGCTGTGGCCACCTAGTTGTATGAACTGGCATCTTTCTCAATGGCTATGCAGAAAACTCAGTTTTCTCGCTGGACAGTGATACACATGAAAAGTTATGTTGTTTTACATGAATTATACTGTCTGATCTTTATTCTAGCTGTTATGAGGCAAATAAGTGGAGTGGACATGATTATCTGCTGAAAACTGGTTTTAGACGACAGAACAGATCGTAGTCCATAACAAAATAATGTTATAAAATTTTAGTTTATATATAATATCCTGAATAATAAATTAGATCTTTATTCTTCTTATATTTCCCTTTCATTACATAATACTTAACACTGTAAAGAAATCATTATTTTACTTATTGTATTAAAAGAAGAATGTTCAAACCAGCTTGCGTTATGATAGACACACGTGGCGATGGGTAGTTATTCTGAAAAGTATAATTATATTACGTATCAATAAATATTGGAATTTTTGTCTAAAAAATAAATGTTCGATGGAGAGTCATTCTTATACGAGTTAATTAGGCGTTAGACTAACGGGTTGAGGTTTGCTAGGTCGTGTCCCACTAACACCACGACCACTATTTCGTACATGAATGAACATGACACTTAAATTATTCTGGTTCAGTGAATCTAATTCTTAATAATTATCATCGATATGTACAGCTCACTGTATAAATTAAACAGTGTTTGCCTTAAATTGTACTGAGAAGGCAGACCTATGTGATCAAAGGCGTTCCAGTTCCTTATTTTTTTCTTTTTTGTTTCTCGGTTTTGGGTTCGCGATTTTAAAGTCGTGGTTTCTATTCTTGAGCAGCGCGTTGTGTCATTGAGCAAGGCGCTTTATCTCTCGGTGTCCCGGTTTCTTCAGCTAAAAATGAGTCCCGGTCTATTGCTAGCGTAGCCGTTTCTCCCTCCAGCTGCAACACTTTCAATGTTCTGCTGAGTCAAAAGAGGGGTGTCTATGTTTGCTCGCGACTGCGTCGGCGCCTAAAGGAATTAGCGAAAGTGGGGTGCATGCTATCAAGTCATACTTGCAAGTAACAGTTTTAATTTTTTTTAATGGTATGCACGTCTGTATAACGCAGTGTCTTACTTTTTTAAGGTGGCAGAGAGATTTGGCTACAGTTTCTAGTGAGTTCAATGACCTCTCCATTGCTTGACCTATTAGTGTTTCGTTAGCTTTCCATGCTGAATTTGTTTTGCTTTCTGCAACGTTTCACTCAACTGTGATAGAAGGCAGTTGAAACCCTACCTTGATAAATTAGACACACGTAGAAACAGAGAACAAATCAATACAAAATAAAAAATAAATAAAAAAACAGCAGAAGTCCAAGAGACATTCACAGTTAATATTAGATTGACGCTCAAAGAAGGAAAAATGTCATAGAGTAAATGTTTAACGTTTCGGATATTGCTCTTCATCGGATACTACTGGAAAATTTGGAGAAAGAGACAAGAAAGAGTGCAAATAAGATAAAAAAAAAAAAAAAAGAAGAGATCCAAGAAGCAGTTGTAAGATAGGTTCACTGCTGCATGCTTTTAACCATTGCTCTGATCGAGCAGAGCTTAATCTAGAGCTACTATCTAAAAAAAAAATCTTAAATTCTTAATAGTATTTAATGAGCAGCGTCGTTGGTTTTAAGTTTGCAGTGGGCCAATAAATTGTTTGTTGCAATTCCAATGGCGGCAGTGACAAGGGAATGGCTGTCGAAAAATATCTCAAGGTAGTGTTTAAGGTTTCACATATCTATTATCGTACATCCCCAGACTTCGATTAACTGGTACTACCCATGCAATCAGTATTAACCAGGTGGTGCCTTACAGTTATATTTAATGCATTCTTGTACATTTTCAGAGGCATAAATGTTGACTCTGTAGCTTAATATATATATTCTTTCATTATAGGGCGGCGAACTGGCAAAATCGTTAGCACGCCGTGCAAAATGCGCTTAGTGGTATTTCGTCCGTCTTTATGTTCTGAGTACAAATTCCACCGAGGTCGACTTTACCTTTCATCTTTTCGGGGTCGAAAAAATAAGTATCAGTTGAGCACAGGGGTCGATGTAATCGATTTATTCCCTCCCGCCGAAATTACTGGCCTTATGCCGAAATTTGAAGCCAATATGTTCACTATCTATAGCAAGTATAGACAACCTTTATTGAGAAGCGGGCCGCTCGAGAAATGGCTCATCGTCAAAGAAACTCTTCGTTAGCCATGTCATGTCGAAAGTCTCGCGGGCCGCAGGTTACCTGTGATTGATTTATAGTAACAAATATATATGGTCTTTCGGTTCAACGAGGAAGGTCACGCGATTTACTAGAAACACCAACGAAATCTCTCTCAAAATACACTTATCTATAGAAAAAGAAGACATCGCATAACGTAGGCCTTGGTGCACTATGCCTAAATAAAGACGTAGTTGTCATGGTTGGGATGCCTTTTGGTCATATATCTGTTTAATCAGATCTGACCCGGGGCTAAACAACAACAACAACATCAACAACTTATGTAATTGGCTAATATTAATGAAAGTGGATTATAAAGTATTTTTCTGTAATAGACTAAAGTGAACACAAAATGAAATAATACAATATAAAATATAAAAAGAAACTCTATCCATAAAGCTCTTTTTGTAAAATAACATACTGAAAAAGACCCATTGTCCAAACATTGTATAAATGAATAAACTATGACGTTAAGAGGAAATGAAACAGTTGTACCTGACCAGTGTATGAACATTGCTTGTGAATTGGTTAACTTCGATTGGTCTTGATCAGTTTTTTTCAGTTACCAATCCAGTATTCCTTCCTGGTTAAACAATAGGGCTCAACAACACTTCCGGTCTTTCCTGTAAGGGTCAAATTCAGTGTTGCATTATTGAAACGGTCATCTGGAGATTTGGCATCAGTGCTACCTTTATGTCTGCCTAATAGTTTCGCCGGAAATCAGAATCACATCCCACTTCGCTTGTTAACCCTCACAGTGTGCAAGAGAGAGAGAGAGCAGAAGAAAAGATAAGCTTGTCTTCTATTTAATTGCAACAAAAATATAGGAGTGTTGACCAGCGATGTTTGACCAGTCTCGGCCATTTCCAACTGTCAACGGTTGGACGAAGAAATGGCCAAACAGCAAAAATGAATAAATATAAATAGAATAAAAGTAACAAAAACATTAAAATCGAAAGGGAATAAATGAAAAGCAAAAAGAAAAAAAAACGCGATTAGAACTGTGTTTAGGTCTTATTTTGTTGTGTGTGCGTGTGCATGCGCGCGCATGTGTGTGTGTGTGTGTGTGCGTGTTTTACGGTATTGTTTCACACTGAGATTAGTTCCAGAGATGGCAAGCCTGAGACCCTGTTTCGATTCCCAGTTGTATCAATTTATTTCATTATAATAATCCTTTCTACTATAGGCACAAGGCCTGAAATTTTGGGGAGGAGGATAGTCGATTACATCGACCCTAGTATTCAACTGGTACTTAATTTATCGGCCCCGGAAGGATGAACGGCAAAGTCGACCTCGGCGGAATTTGAACTCAGAAATACCGCTATGCATTTTTCCCGGCATGCTAACGATTCTGCCAGCTCGCTGCCTTTATTTTACTATAATAATGCTTTTGGAAAACAAATCAGTGGCACCTCAATATAGCCTTAGCCGTAATTACTTTTTACTAGTTTCGGTCATTGGACTGCGGTCATACTGGGACACCACTTTGAAAGTTCCCTCTCCTAAATTCCTTCTCAAAGCATTGGTCAGCCTGAGGTTATAGTAGAAGATACTTGCCCTAGGAGCTGCGCAGTGGGATTGAAACTGGAACCACATGATTGCAAAGCGAGCTTTATAAGCACACAGCTATATCTGCACCTGCTTAAATAAATGTCAAGAAATAAAGCAAACAATCGTATTTTGTTATCTCTTCCTTGCGTTTTTGTAAGAAATTGATTTTGAAACAAAAGTGTAACAGAAGCCCCCAGTGAAGATCGAACTCACGACTCCTGGTTGGTAAAACCAGTACCCTAAGCACTGAAACGGCCACAACAACAAGATTTTAAAATACGGATTGAGGAAACAAAAACGATGAGGCAACGAAACGTTTTAATTTCGAATCGTGCGAAGTCCAACTTTGTTTTCATCTTTCAATGATCGATCAGTAACATGAGGTTGATTTAATCATATCACAGAATGTTTGGCTTTGTGTAAATGCTAGGAATCAATGTTATTGGCAGAATCGGGAAAGCGTCGGACAAAATGTTTTGTAGTATTTAGTTACACATCCTCTTTGCGTTCTGAGTTCCAGTTTTGTGACGTCGCCTGTTTTTTGTATCTATCCAGGGTCGATATAATTGACTGTTCGTTTCCCCCAAATTTGTGCTCTCACTTCCAAATTTGTCCTTTTTAGCAACTTAAACCTTAGCAACAACAAAACTACTAGAATGTTTTATATCATATATACTATTAGCAATTTATTACGTACATATCATTAACAATTTATCACATCCACTCTAAATATTATATCTTATATGACTGCATAACAATTCAGCACATATCATTTACGTATTATTGTCAATTTATCAAATATTATCACACATATCATAAATAATTTATCATGTGCAGGCGTGGCTGTGTTATAAGAAGCTTGCTTCCCAACAAAATGGTTCCAGATTCAGTCCCACTGCGTGACACCTTAGGCAAGTGTCTTCTCCTAGAGCTGCCAAAGCCTTGTGCGTGGATTTAATAGACGGAAACTGAATGAAACCTGTCGTATATATGTATGTATATGTTTACTTGTGTGTCTGTGTTTGTCCCCCCCCCCCCCCCATCATCGCTTGACAACCGATGTTGGTGTGTTTACGTTCCCGTAATTTGACAGTTCCGTAAAAGAGACCAATAGAATAAGTACCAGGTTTACAAAGAATAAGTCCTGGGGTCGATTTATTCAATTAAAAGGTAGTACTCCAGCATGGCCGCAGTCAAATGACCGAAACAAGTAAAAGAATGAAAGAATACTATTGATAATCCATCATATTGTTACAAATTATGAGAATTTATCACATTTTATATTATTATCAATTTATCACAAACTATCGTGTATTTTTAACAATTTATCACATTCTTAGTGTCACATATTAACCATTTCCTGCATATTATCAGCAATTTATCAGATATCACATACTATCCCTTTGGAATCAATTTACCACATAATCATCACATATCACGTTACCAATAATTTATCACATCACATCTTATCAATATCTATCACATACATATTCAAAGTTTATCACATATTTTCACTTATAGCGTATTAAGAATTTATTGTATATCAC
>NC_142928.1:154992045-155002045 GCF_046866305.1 Octopus bimaculoides
AACATACAACAATAACGAATCAGTTTGAGAGTCTGTATATCAGTGGTTCTCATCTGGAGTCTATATAACCTCTGGAGTCGACGCAAATGAAATAGTAAATTGGGAAGTCACAGTAGTATTTATGTGTCCATGTAAGAATTTTGCTTCAGATGTAATTATTGCAAACAGCTAAGTTTCTTTCTCCAGCGTTTACATAGTGCAATTTACTCAGAAATTTTGAAAGAAGTTTTGTGATTACTATAGCAGAATAGTAATCAAAAGGGTGCATAGATAAAAAGAACAAAACAAAGAAACCAAAAACAAAACAAAAATGGTTGAGAACTACTGCTCTTTGTAAACAGTTGTCAAACAGAGACTCTCAAAGCTATTATATGCAGCTTTCGAGATATTTAGTTTCATCAGCATTATTTTAACCTAAAGCTGTCTTAACGTCCTACTTGCAAGATTTTGAAGTATTAACTGCAAAATGAAGGCTTAATGAGGGTTTTTAACGAGCTGTGGTTACTCAATATATTCAATAAGTAAAAGTGTGTCTTAGAAGCTGTATATTTTCTTATTTACAAATATAATTTTTGATATATGTTACGTCTCTTGAACGAAAAAGATATCATATGTTGCCTTTTTACCGAACTCTTTGGCCACTTTATATAAATTGATTGCTTGACATGCTAGAAATATCAACCAAATCTAACCCTTCACCCGCAGACTTTTCTAAACTCGCACTGTCACTCTGAACAAGATACATCTACTACATGTTTGCTCAATTACAACAGCTTTCTAAAACCCTTTATGGTAAAGCTGTAGCTTGTACTTCCGGTAGACATGTCTCACCCTTAATATACAAGAACAGATAAAGGGAACTAGAGACGAAAGTTAAAAGAGACAGAAGGGATATGATACTCCTGTAAATGACATTGGAAAGAATTTATACTCTTGTAGGTGGTAAACCATAAAAGCAAGAACATAGTGCATTATTTATTAATCTGAAGGTCAAATGCTTGCAACAAATGGTTACGTTAAAATAGATAATATTGCACGAATAGTTGCAGTAATTTTGTTGTGTCTAGGGAGAGTCATTATGCCAATATAATGAGGGCGGCGAGCTGGCATAATCGTTAGCACACCGGGCGAAATGCTTAGCGGTATTTCGTCTGCCGCTACGTTCTGAGTTCAAATTCCGCCGATGTCGACTTTGCCTTTCATCCTTTCGGGGTCGATTAAACAAGTACCAGTTACGTACTGGGGTCGATGTAATCGACTTAATCCCTTTGTCTGTCCCTGTTTGTTCCCTCTATGTTTAGCCCTCTGTGGGCAATAAAGAAATAAATATAATGACTTTCCCTTGACACAACAAAATTTGTTTCAACACACGAATTCACATGAAGAATATTGCAAACCAGATAAAAAAAACAAAAAAAAAACGAAGTACCAGTAATCGTTCTTCGGGAAAACCAGGAAAGGCTAAAAGAAAGAGCCATATGAACTTAAACGATCATATTTGAGAAAAAAGTAAATAAACATTGTTGAAAACTTAAACATGTCTAAGGCCTAAGTTCTAGAAGTCTATTTTTAATTTTAGAAAATTATTTTCGACATCAGATATAGATAGACTATTGATTAATCAGATATAGATAATCTATTGATTAAATTAGAGGAAGAATAAAGCAGGAAAAGAAACCGATAAACTACCTAGAGCTAGTATTTGAGATGCTTGAAAGGAGGAAAGAATTCTGGATAAAAATTAAGTTAGATGTGAATAGTTGTTTAGGAAAAGGAATGACTCAAGTTAGATGATAAATGAAGAAAAACAATGAAAATAGACATGAAAAGATACCAAAGACTGAGCTAATGTAAAAGTCAAGTAATGTGGAGAAAAGTGCTGTCGGGAACTGTCCAAATATGTTCAACTTCTTTGTTCTCATTGTTAACTATTTCTCTCAACAAGACATCTTTTGATACGAGATAGAAATTTACTAATAAATTACTAGAATATATATAGTATATACATACATACAATATATATATGTATATGTGTGTGTGTATATAAGTATATATAGACACACACACACACATATAGATAGATAGATAGATAGATAGATAGATAGATAGATAGATAGATACATTTCTTTTATTAGCCACACAGGGCTCAACGAAGATGGGACAAATACAATGTAGAGCTTTTCTTTTTGGGAGGAAAAAAAAAGAAAAAAAGTGGTGGTGTCGATCAAAAGGGATCGTAGGAAGGGAAAAAGGGGGAGTTCGATCAAAAGGGATCGAAAAAAAAAAAAAAAAGGAAAGGCCGATCAATAGGGATCGTGTATCACACAGTAATGTTCTCGTGTAAAAGAGGGGAGGACAGTTTAGGTTTAGCCGTGGAAGGAAAAGCCTACGGAAAAGACCACGGTAACCTTGGTCAATATTCTCATTGAAGAAACTATAACAGTAAGTGTCTCTCTTTTGCCTTTTTGTTTTATTTTTTTTTCTTGTTCATAGGGTTATGCTCAAGATGGCTCCGTCGTTCACACGTGCCATCCTTGCTACATTCACCCATCTTTTTTTGAAGCATTCACTAGACAAGACTTCCCTTTCTACTCTCACCTTCCTCTTCAGGTGATACTTGAAGAAGTTGATGAGAGATTGTTCAGAGAGGAAAGTCTTTGTCTCTAGACCTTTCAGACGCGTCCATCATACACATTCTTTCGCCATAGCCACAAGTACGATGAAAATAGCTCTTCCTTCCCGTTTAAAGGAAGGAGGCGCGACAATATTCACGATAGACTCGGCTGATAGACCGACTCGTCCCACACGCGATAGCAGTTGTTCGACGTAAGCCCACAGCTCGGAAATGGTGGGACACTGTACGAGTGCGTGCAGAACGGTTTCGTCGCTCTGCCGGCATCTCGGACAGGTCGGCCCCGTGTTTCTCGAGCCATGCCTGTAGAGCTTATCCCGAACGGGTAGTGCTTCCCGATAGCACTGCCAGGCCAGGGATCTCTGGAAGTTGTCCATAGGTCCCGGCCCGAAGGTCGTCTTAAACAGGCGGGTCAGGTATTCCTCGTCGACGCCCAGGTTCGCCCCGAGATCGTCGTCGTACCTTCCCTCCACTAATCCACTATAGAATGCGTTAATTGTGATGCAGTCGCTCAAGGTTGACCCGGGTTGTTGGAGTTGCCGAAGAGCAGCGCGACACTCGCGGTGCCATTCACCCTTCCTCGGCCTCTTCTTGATCCATGACTGCAGTTCGGTCATGGAGACGAGCTGCGGGAAAGCGCGCCGCACAAACGGTGACCACACCTGTTCACCGCTGTCTGCGTAGAGCCGGAGATGTCGCAGTCTCAGCGCGTGTCTGCGCATCATCAACCACGGCATGCCCAGTCCTCCTTTTAACGGGTGTTGGCAGCAAACGGATCGCCTAACCATCGGAACGCTTCCTTTCCACAAGAAGCGGAAGAGGATGCGCTCCAGTTTGGTGATAGTAGGATCGGGACAAGGAACGACGGTCAGGCGGTAGTAGATGACGGACGCGATGTACGTGTTCGCCACCTCCGCCCGACCTTTCAGGGAAAGCTTCCTCTCGGCCCATTGCCGGGCTAGAGTGGCCACCCTTCTCGTTATCTCGTCCCAGTTCTTCTCCGTTTGGAGGTCTGGACCAAACCAGACCCCGAGCAACTCAACCGGACCGTCAGTCCAACGTCCCACGACGGAGGCGCTACTTGACGGTATGGGCTTGCTTCTCCAGGTGCCGAGCCGCAAGCCCACTGACTTATCCCGGTTGATTTTCGCTCCCGTTACCGCTTCGTAGTCTCTCAGTGTCTCGCCGACAAGCTCGATGTGCTTTTGGCTAGACACTATGACGATGACGTCGTCCGCGTATGCCGACACGCTCGTCCCGCATCCCAACTCTCGCGGGATGCCCCTCAGCATCGCCAGCTTCCGCAGTAGTGGCTCGAGAGTCAACACGTACAGAAGCGACGAGAGGGGGCATCCCTGACGGACCGAACGTGCAATGTCGAAGGGTCTTGATAGATGCCCATTGACGCGAACTACCGAACGGATGCCTCTGTACAAGGCAGCCATCCAGCCGCGGAAAATGGGACCGAAGCCGGCCGCTATGAGGACAGCCTCCAAGTATTGATGGTCTACCCTATCGAAAGCTTTCGATTGATCTAAATTGATCAGGGCCCCACCCATACCAGGTTCCTTAACTACCCTCTCTATGATGTAGCGCATCAGATGGAGGTTGTCATGGATGCTCCTGCCCGGCACCGCGCACGTTTGCGCCCTGCCGATCAGTTTCTCGATGACAAGCGCCAACCGCTTGGCTAACACCTTGGCCAAAATTTTCAAGTCTGCATTGAGCAGAGTGATGGGCCTAAAGTTATCTATGACGTCTCCTTTGTTTGGATCTTTCTTCAGCAGCGTTACGGCTCCTCGACTCACAAAACCGGGAATGCTCCCGTTTTGCTGCCAGTTGCAGTACACCGCCACCAAGACGTCTCCAAACAAGTCTGGCATACAGTTGTAAAGCTCGTAGGGCAGACCATCCAAACCCGGAGATTTGTCCCTCGAGCATCCCTCCATCGCGTCCCTCACTTCCGCCGCCGTGATGGCACCTTCGCAGCACTCCGCCTCTCTTGCCGAGAGTCGTGGCAGGTTGTGCAGGTAGGCACTGAAGTCCACCCTGCGTTCTCGCTCGCCATTCGTCCCAAACAGTCGAGCAAAGTGCCGCTGAAAGGCCTCACACATTTTGCTTGGCTCGAGCAGTTCGCTTTGTTGTCCTGTTGCGCCTCCGCCACCCGGGCCTCTCGCGCGGCTCCAACACCTTCGTTTCTTAGAGCACGCATCCTAGCCCTGACAACGCACCCCTCGTGTTTGGCGTTGAAGTGTTGGTCAAGGGTCAACCTCGCCGCCAAAACGTCGGATGCGATGCCACTTCTAATTGCCTCTTCTAGCTTCTTAACTAGCTCACCCTCTACTCTGTTTCTGCCTATGGCTAGATAGATAGATAAATAGATAGATAGATAGATAGATAGATAGATAGATAGATATACACATGCATACATACATACACACACACACACATAATATACACACTGAAATGTTTGGTTAACAGATATTTAATCTCACTGTCGAATTATATCCCACGGTTAAACCGTATAGCTTTCAGCTGTTTGGATAGAGAACCAAATTCGAAAGTTTCGACTTTCTTAAAACACATCGGGGATCTCTAACTTTTACCTTCCAACCGAAATAAAAGTAACGTACAACTAACAACCCATTACAAGTGGAAACAAGTACGGGGCATTACTTCATTTACATGATAACACAAAGTTAGATAATGCTTCTTAGAAGAGGTATGCTGCCTGTAATTTTCTTTCTTTTATATATGTATATATATATATATATATATATTATATGGAAAAATGCGAGCATGAAAAGTCATATTCTTAAGATTATAAACCTGGAAAAGTACAGGACAAGTTATTACACCTGGAAAAGTATAGGACAAACTATTACTTCTAGTAAAGTAAAGAGTAAGAAACATTTTACTTAAAATATTGCAGCAAAGAATGCCACTTCTCCTAATTTATCACTCTTTACAGTTCTCATCTTTTAAATTTATTGTACAAAACTGTTCAGCTAATTTGTAAGTTTGTCTAATTAGTCATTTTTTCTGTATTTAAGGTAGTAAATTAGCCAAATTCTACTTAAATAAGTATATTGTTATTTGTAAAGTATAATAAAATAATTTTTAACATTCAAATTTTAATTTTAGCTGCAAAAGTTTCTTATTCGTTACTTTACTAGAATAGCTTGTCCTATACTTTTACAGGTGTAATAACTTGTCCTGTGCTTTTCCAGGTTTATAATCTTAAGAATATGACTTTTCATGCTCGCATTTTTCCATGTAATCCATGATTATTCAAGGCATTACTGTTACAAAATAATTAATAATGTGTCGATTAATAATTTAAGATTTTACCTTATAAAATACTGAAAGATAATATTTCAATTTTTCCATGTAAGTGATGATAATATTTCAATTTTTTTTCATGTTTAATTTAAATATATGTTGTGATTGAATTATTTGATATTACCCATCCACACCAAATTAATGGCAGGGATTTTTACCATGTTGTTGGTTGCACCATAGCTCACCAAAAGTTACAAACAACAAGACCCCAAAACCATCAGTTACCAGGCTCACCTTAAGTAACCTAATTTTGTAATATTAGGGGGTAACAGGAGTTACTTCAACGAAAAAAAAAAAAAAATTTCCAATGGTTCCGGAATTGAAGGGGAATCCCACCACCTCATTTTTTCTGGACCAAAATAAGGGATTTGCAGCAAATTAGGAGGTCAGGGTACTTGATTCCACACAAAAAAGCAATCTTTTTTCCTTCGTGAAAATCGTGCAGGTGTCAGTATAGAAATTGACCATAATCTTGTTATTTAGCCTCAAAAAAACCCTGATACTGCAAACGTATCATCAAAGACATTCCAGCCTTCAGCAAAGCGTCTTTTTAGGGATAATCTAGGACATTACATACAATGGGCCTGTGATTTAGGTAGGGGGATACTTTGGCTGCTATTTTTAGCGTGTCAAGCGACCAGGTAGAGGCTCTTTCATTAGTTCAATTGCGTGATGAGATTTTTTTTACACATATATGTAATATGTATATATATCATCGGCAGAAGTTAGAGAGTAAGTCAAAAGCTGAGAATTTCGTGTATTGGCACTTATCAAACACGAATTTGTCCATTGTCATTTTGTAACTTGTGACGAAATAACTTCTAAAATACAAAATTTTGTCAAAAACATTAAGAGTAAGCTCTGTTCTATGTGACACATTCTACCAGCATCGGAAATTTGAAAGTGCTTAGTTAAAAAAAAAATTAATTAGATAATCTGTACGTCTAATTGAATAGATCCGAAATGGATGAAAGGCAAAGTTGACCTCGGTGGAATTTGAACTCAGAACGTAAAGACAGACGAAATACCGCTTCTAAAGTACAAAATTTTGTCAAAAGCGTTAAGAATAAACCCTGTTCTATGTGACATATTCTACCAGCATTGGAAGTTTGAAAGTGTTCAGTTAAAATAATTTTAATAATCTGTACGTCAAAGTCGACCTTGGCGAAATGTGAACTCAAAAACGTAAAGACAGACGAAATACCGTTAAGCAGTTTACCCGGCGAACTAACGTTTCTGCTAGCTCGCCGCCTTACAAAGTAGATATTGATTTTAGAAGTATATTCTTTATTCTTATAGTTGAAGCGTTACTCCCTTACTCTCTTACTTACTGACATGAAATTTCGTAACATTTTACCTCATAACTCTTCTACTAAATTTTGTTCAATGCGATTAGTGATTCTGAATTCCTCATGCATTTTTCTATCATTTAAGCACAAGAAAGGTATACTTTTAATTTAAAATTAAAAGGTTTATGTAAATTGAAGGTAAATGGGTGCCTTACTGCCCCCCCCCCCCTTGAGGTCGCAAATATTTTGATGTCACTTTTTCTCTACTGAACCAAATCTCAAACTATTTATGCTGAGGAGGTGTCCTCTTTAAAACTAGTAACAGTTTGCAATTTAGTTGAGAACTGAATTAGTGGTGAAGCTTGGAAGCTCCTACGATTGACGAAATGGTGGGCTTAAGAATATTATTCAACCACTACCGTAGTTGAATCACACACACACACACACACACACACACACACACACACACACACACTCACACGCACACACACACACACACACACACACACACACATACTCTTTTACTCTTTACTCTTTTACTTGTTTCAGTCCTTTGACTGTGGCCATGCTGGAGCACCGCCTTTAGTCGAGCAAATCGACCCCAGGACTTATTCTTTGGAAGCCTAGTACTTCTTCTATCGGTCACTTTTGCCGAACCGCTAGCTTACGGGGACGTAAACACACCAGCATCGGTTGTCAGGCGATGTTGGGGGGACAAACACAGACACACAAACACATACACACATACATATATATATATATACATATATACGACGGGCTTCTTTCAGTTTCCATCTACCAAATCCACTCACAAGGCTTTGGTCGGCCCGAGGCTATAGTAGAAGATACTTGCCCAAGGTGCCACGCAGTGGGACTGAACCCGGGACCATGTGGTTGGTAAGCAAGCTACTTACCACACAGCCACTCCTACGCCTATATGTACAAAAAAATTGGGGAGTTGTAACATCCATGCTGATTTTAATGGCATTGATGCATGCAGTAAGAGAAGTTTTGTGAAGAATATCGTTCCAATTCTCAAATGTAAATCAAAACAGGATCACTCTCTTTAAAGCATTTTCCAATAAAATAACAGCAACAACATTGATAATACTTATCACCATCAGCATCGTCATAATAGTAATAATGATTATTATTATTGTCATCATCATCATCATCATCATCATCATCATCATCATCATCATCATTATTATTATTATTATTATTATTATTATTATTATTATTATTGTTGTTGTTATTATTATTATTATTATTATTATTATTATTATTATTATTATTATTATTATTATTATTATTATTATTATCATTATTATTATTATTATCATTATTATTATTTATATTATTTGCTACAAGAGTGTGACGGATGAGGAGATACTGCGAATAATAATAACAATAATAATAATAATAATAATAATAATAATAATAATAATAATAATAATAATGATAATAATAATAATTGTCCATTTAAAAAAAAAGATGTCGACAGTGGTAATAAACTGCGGTAAAGTGTGGTGGCTGGGAGGAAAGGGTTTTATTGATGATGATTATTACGGCAACTGGGGAAAAGTCTTTTAAATATAATTGGTTTTCATTATACTTAATTTGACACATCAGAACTGTTTCTTTTGTTAGCAATGGAATCGGTTAGACTGAAGAGATTTCGCATTGCCTGCAGCTCTACACACAACATTTACGCACAAAACATACGTTTTTCTGACCCTTTTTTTTTTTTGTCCGCCCCCACCCGACCAAAATTCTTTTCTGAACCTTATCTTATAGTTTTCCCCTACCCTACAATCCTTTTCAATTTCCCCTTTACTAGTCGCTAAAACTCCCTCTCATCTTTGTGTTTACCCGTTTCTTTCACACCCCCCCCCCTCGCTCTTTATTTTATCCACCCATCTCTCTTTCCCCCTTCTCTCTCTCTCTCTCTTGTCCTCTCTCTGTCTTTGTGCGCCTCTCTCTCTCTTTTCTCTCCCCATCTCTCTTTTTCGTTCCTTTCCAGTATTTTTTTTCTTTTTCTCCTACTTTCACTTTGTACGGTTCTCTTGTTATAATCGACATAAATTCAATGTAAGTAACTCTTCCTCGTGTCACCCTTTTCTCTCTTTCTCTCTATTCTTATCTGTTTCTTTCACACCAAATACACGCGTGCATACATATACATATATGCATGCACACGCATGCAAACGCGTGCATACACAAATGCATACACACAAGCGTGGATACACACACATATGTGTACAAATATATGACTGCACGTACATGTGTACACACATGCACACATACGTAGGAATCCACACGCACACACACACATATACATGCACATTTGCACACACACACACACACACAGACACACACACACACAGACACACACACAGACACACACACACACACACAGACACACACACACAGACACACACACACAGACACAGACACACACACACACACACACATATACATTCGCAAACATTCATCCATACACATACGAACTTGCCTATCTACACGCTCAAACACATTCAAACATACATACACACAAAAGCGAATATAGATACATTTACACAAACATACACACACAAAAAGCATATTCAAATACACATGCATACATACATACACACATACATGCATATATATTTACGCGCGCGCGCACACACACAGACACACATACAAAAGCATATCCACACATACATACACATGAAAATACACGTACACGCCCACA
>NC_142928.1:155012045-155019545 GCF_046866305.1 Octopus bimaculoides
GGGACCTCTTGGTCCACAGCTTCTTCCCCAACCCAACCTCCCAACCTGGCTCGTTCCCCTGCTCCCGCCCACGCTGCCGCACTTGCCCTTACCTCTCCAACACCACCCTCCTCACCAGCACCCATCACCGACCCTATCGCATCACCGACTCCTTCACCTGCACGTCTACCAACATCATATATTGCCTCTCCTGCTCTCTCTGCCAATCCCTGTACATCGGACAAACGGGGCGCCGCCTGGCCGACCGATTCGCGGAACACCTCCGAGATATCAACGTCGGCAATGACACCCCGGTGTCACGCCACTTTCGTTCTGCCGGCCACTCCTTGCGGCAACACCTGTCTGTGTTTGGATTGTCCATGCACAGGGGCCATCCGGACTCCCGTTTGCGCCGTGAACAGGGATTAATCTTCTATCTTCGCTCCTTTGCGCCACATGGGCTCAACTCCCCTCCACTCTTCATCTAACCCCCTCCTCCTGTCTCTCTCCCCCACCCTCCCTCTTACCACCCTCCCTCCTACCACCCATCTCTCCCCTCCCCACCTCCTGCTCCGACTCCTACTTCTTTGTACGTCTCTTCACCTCTCTTCATACTTCTCTCCACTCCCACTTCTCTTCACCCCTACTCTTTCTCTCCTCTCTCTTACTCTCTCTCACTCTCTTCTCTCGTACTCCCCCCTCTCTCACTCTTACTCTCTACACTCTTACTCTCCTACTCTCTACACTCTTACTCTCTTACTCTCTCACCCTTACTCTCTCACTCTCTTCCCCTCTCTCTCACTCTCTTTCTCTTCCTCTCTTTCTCCCCCCCATACCCCTCTTCCCTCTCTCTCACTCTCTTTCTCTTCCTCTCTTTGTCTTCCTCTCTTTGTCTTCCTCTCTTTGTCTTCCTCTCTTTGTCTTCCTCTCTTTGTCTTCCTCTCTTTGTCTTCCTCTCTTTCTCTTCCTCTCTTTCTCTTCCTCTCTTTCTCTTCCTCTCTTTCTCTTCCTCTCTTTCTCCCCCCATACCCACCTTCCCCTCTTTCTCTCCCCCCATACCCACCTTCCCCCTCTCTCAATCCACCTTCCCTCTCTTATACACACCCTCTCTCCTCTCTTCCTCTCCCCTCCCATACCCATCTTCCCCCTCTCTTACATCCACCTTCCCCTTCACCCTCCTCGTCAACATAAGCTCATCCCACCACACCCCAACACACTCCTACTCTACCTTCCCACTCCACCCCATCCAATTCCTTACACCCACCACCCACCCCTACCCACATACCCCACCCTACCCACAGACCCCTACCTCAACCCCTACCTCTACCCCACCCTCAGCCTAACCCACACTCCACCCATGCCTTCCCCACCTCCCAACACCCTCACACCACACCACACCAATACCCTCGCATCACACCACGCACACCACACCAATACCCTCGCATCACACCACGCACACACTACAACTGACCAACTACTTTCTCCCTTTCTCCCTTCCCCATTTTTACACTACATACGTCAAGATCACCAGCATTCTACCTCCCACACACAGCCCCTCGTTCCCGATCACCGTTTGTTATCTCCCCCTTTCTGAGCTCTCCTGAAATAAGAATTTCTAACTTCCGGTCAGCCATTGTTATGATCGGCCATTATTATGATTGACCGTTGACTGAACACTATTCAATTTTTTTTCTCCGTGTTTTTCTCCTTGTCTCCGTATTCTTTCTGTTGAAGAGCGTAGCTCGAAACGTCAAAGACTTTCCGTATTCCCGAGCGTCATACTAATATATACTTTTGTTATTTACACCACCTGTCCTCGTCTGTTGTTATTATTTGTATATTCTCCCATATATATATATATATATATATATATATATATATATATATATATATATATATATATATATATATATATATATATATGTATGTATATATGTATGTATGTATGTATGTATGTATAAAAGATAAGCAAGAGTGAAAAAACTATAGAAGGCTTGTGTTACATGATTAAAGTATATATTTAAATTGTTATGTCAGAAAAATGTTATAAAATTTTGAGTATAGAAACATTGTATTTGGAGAAATAACCGGTTTCGTGTTGTCTTTTCAAATTTCTCTATCTGTATCGTAACATGTCTTCGCTCCGGTGTATAAAATGGAGTTCTGGATAGGGGGCTATATATATGTATATATATATATATATATATTATTCAAAACTGTTCGATTCGGATTCCGTGCTACTTCAAGTTTCGAAACTCCTTTTTCGTCAGGTTGCTAAGAATCCGATTCTTACCAGCCTTACGTTAGGGGCTTCGAAACTTGAAGTAGCATGGAATCCGAATCAAATTGTTTTGAATAATACATGTAACTCCTACCAAATGTGTTGAGTGCCCTTTCTTGCGATTGTATCCCATCCGTGAGGGATCGATGCTAGATGGATCGAAAGAATTGTAGGGATTAATAAAAATTCTCGTGTCTTCCGTTTTTCGTCTCTCATTAACCATATACATACATACATACATGCATACATACACACACACATACATACATACATACATGTGTGTGTGTGTGTGTGTGTGTGTGTGTGTTACGGTGGTGCCCCAGGATGGCCACAGCTCTCGAGCTTAAACTAGTAAAGAACAAAAAGCGTGTGTATGTATGTATGTATTAGATTTATCGATTTTAATATGTTACATGTAATACATTAATTTATTTTAATACGTTATACAGATTAGATTATTGATTCTAGTATTTTATAATGTGTTAGGCTTATCGATTCTAAGAAGGTAGATATATTGGGTTTTGTGATTCTAGTATGTTAAATGTGTTTGAGTTATCGATTCTAGCGCATTTAATATATTAGGTTTATCGATTCTGGTAAAATATATGTAATAGATTTATCAATTGTAGTACGTTAAATGAATTAGATTTATCGAATTTAATTTTTTAGCGTCAGCTGTCACCCGCGAAAGAGTATGACTCGGTAACATGTACTATGCTTTCACTAATTGTGTTAGGTGCTTATGTAATCGCTAGCAGACGATATAAATATACTTATGTAATCACCACTCTCTTGATTCTCTCACCTTTTGACACATGTCCATGATATGGCAGCTGGAGGGAGGGAGGATTGCATCAGTACTCGGCTGGTACTAATTTTCAAATGAGTAGACGGGAGCAACGAGGAATGAAGTGCTTTGCTCGCGGACACAACGCGCCGCCAGAAATAAAGGGCTGGAAGAAATGTCTCTAAGCATTTTGTCCGATGTGCTAAAGCTTCAACCAGCTCGTTGGCTTAATAATAATAATAATAATAATAATAATAATAATAATAATAATAATAATAATAATAATAATAATAATAAAACAACAACAACAACAACAACAACAACAACAATAATAATAATAATAATGGTTTTAAATTTTGACTCAATACCAGCAATTTTTGGGATGAGAGTAAATCGATTACATTGATCTCAGTGCTCAACTGGTACTTATTTTATCGACCTTAGCACAACAACATAAAAACTGACAAGAATTGGTGAACATGTATCAAACAAGGTACAAGACAACGACCAGGCCACAATCATCCGGGAGGTGAAATTTTTTTCCCACGAGAGGTCCGGACCCCAGTAATGAACTCATTTGTAGACAACCAATCAGAGCTCACCTTGATCTCGTTGTCAAGTTAACAAACACACTCTACCAAGTAAACTCAGTACGAAGAACGGTGTTGTAAGTCCACCGATCATCAAATTATGCCTGATTTTAGAAGAAGACAGGTAATTAGATAGATTTGCATCTATACCTATTATCGGATTTTGTTAGGGCCCCATATGGTAAAGATGTGGATGGGAAAAATGTGGGTAGAGGGTGATGTGCTAGAAACCCTCTCCCCTTACTATTTTACAAAGTAAACATTAACACAACTACGCAGAGGCAGCCATGGTTGAAACAAGAACAAGAACAAGCATTATTGAAAGTGAAAAGAAGCAGTCATTCCTTACCCAAGTGACCTTGTTTTAACACTCATCACTTGTTATGCGCTCATAAATTAGTTTGATGGTTGAGCTCTGATTAGCTGTATGGAAATGCGTTCATAACTGAGGTCCGGAACTCTCGTGGGAAAAAAAAATTTGCATCCGGGATATGGTTGCTCAAACCGACAAAGGCATAGAAGCTAATCGCCCAGGCATAATAATCAAAGGTTGGGGAAAACACATCTATTGCAGTCCCTTCTGACCGAAAATATTGCCCAAAAAGAAGTGGAGAAATTGTCAAAGTATAAAAACCACGAAATCGAAGTATTCATGATGAGGTGCAAGAAGGTTAAAACAATACTAGTTATAACTGGAGCAATGTGTATCATAAAAAGTATATGAACGAAAACGTAGAAACTATACCTGGACCCTCAACACTACACACTATCCAAAAAAAAAAAAAATGAAAATAGCCCTGCTAGGAACAGCCCACATCCTGCGCAAGACATTATCAATACAAGAATACAACCCAAACAAAAAAATCCTCAAACACAAATATTCAATAAAATAACCACCAACAGGCCGGATTCCTAACAGAAGAAAACAACTCGCATTACACGCACAACACACAATACAAACACTAATACAACAAAAGACCGCATTACAAAACTAACTGACGCAACACAATACCAAGATGAGTTTGCTCTCCCCCAACAACAAAAAAGAAGACACAATGCTGCACCACAAATCCAGAAACACGGAGGTGTAAGCAGGTGATGCAGTAGAAATTCGCCTGAAACTACCAAATGTTGAATAATAATAATAATAATAATAATAATAATAATAATAATAATAATAATAATAATAATAATAATAATAAAGAAATGGAAAAACTTTCAAAATACAAAGACCTGGAAATAGAGATAACTCGAATGTGGAATCTAAAGACAGAAACAATTCCTATCATAGTAGGTGCCTTAGGTATAATAAAAAAATATTCAGACAAATACATAACAAAAATAGCAGGACTTACAAATATATATAACATACAGAAAATTGCACTACTGGGTACTGCACACATTCTACGCAAAACACTTTCAATACAGTAAACATAAGAGCACCACAGCAAACCACAGCACATACCCAAGGCGCACAGAGCTGCGCTCGGTAGTGAAGTGAAAGCACGTTATAAAAATAAAACTACTGAACAATAATAATAATAATAATAATAATACTCTTTTTTACTCGTTTTACTTGTTTCAGTCATTTGACTGCGGCCATGCTGGAGCACCACCTTTAGTGGAGAAAATCGACCCCAGAACTTATTCTTTTGTAAGCCTAGTAGTTATTCTATCGGTCTCTTTTTGCCGAACCGCTAAGTTATGGGGACGTAAACACACCAGCATCAGTTGTCAAGCGATGGTGGTGGGGGGCACAACCATAGACACACAAACACACACACACACACACACACATATATATATATATACATACGACGGGCTTCTTTCAGTTTCCGTCAACCAAATCCATTCACAAGGCTTTGGTCGGCCCGAGACTATAGTATAAGACACTTGCCCAAGGTGCCACGCAATCGGAATGAACCCGGAACCATGTGGTTGGTAAGCAAGCTACTTACCACACAGCCACTCCTGCGCGATGTTCTATTATTTTGGAATCCATTAATTAAGGTGACCAATTATATTTTTGATATCTAATGACGAAATCATAATTTTTTGTTTTTTCGCAGTTAATATAGTAACTAGTTTCATGTTGTATTCTGCCTAATATGACATTTACATATATATTATTGTTTATCTACGTTGACGCTGAAGTTTTACACAAAGCCAGAATTTTGGCGAGAAGAGCTTAATCGATTATATCAACCCTAACACTTAACTTGTACTTGTTTTATCGATCACGGAAAGATGAAAAGCAAAGATGGCTTCGGCAGGATTTGAACTCAGAATGTAAAAGGGCTGTATCAAAATATTGGTTTCGAATTTTGGCACAAGGCCAGCAAGTTCGGGGCAGGGGATGATAAGTCGATTTCATCGACACCAGTGCTCAACTAGTACTTCTTTTATCGACCTCGAAAAGATGGAAGGCAAAGTCGCGAAATCGACCTCGGCGGAATTTGAACTCAAAACGTAAAGACGGAAGAAATGCCTTTAAAGATTTTGCCTGGGGTGCTAATGATTTTTATTTCTTTATTGCCCACAAGGGGCTAAACATAGAGGGGACAAACAAGGACAGACGAACGGATTAAGTCGATTACATCGACCCCAGTGCGTAACTGGTACTTAATTTATCGACCCCGAAAGGATGAAAAGCAAAGTCGACCTCGGCGGAATTTGAACTCAGAACGTAACGGCAGACGAAATACCGCCAAGCATTTCGCCCGGCGTGCTAAGGAAGGCCAGGGGTTTTCAAACTTTTTGACTTGCGGACCCCTTTATATTTCAGGCTTTACCTTATAAACGCTTATGAAATTTATACATAAATATTTGCTTAAAATAACATATATTTTTACATTTATTTATTTAACAATATTTAACAAATAGGTTTATTGTCGATTAAAAGATTTCGATTAAAAACATATAAAATCAAATTGCCCATAAAAAGTATTTGCTGTCCACGGACCCCCTGTCTTGTCCTTGCGGACCCCCTGTGGTCCGCGGATCACAGTTTGAAAACCCCTGCCTTAGGCTGTATGAAAATAATGCAAAGTATTGTCTGTCTCTCTAAAAAACCTTGCTGCTAGTTTTGATATTAAAATTAAATTGCTAAATTTCAGGAGTCTTTAGCTTTGCCCTCTGTATCAATAAAAATGCTCCTGTCGTCAACAAACATCAACAAACAAATTCGTCGATATATCCATTACGTCCAAAGCGTCACCACGCAAGGAACTTTCGTAAGAGCTTTCTTCATTATCATATTGATCACTGGAGTGAAAAATAGAAATGGAAGCACACAACCTTGTTTAAGGAATGTCCAAAAAAGAAAATAGCTGGGTTTGTTTTTTTTAGTATTAATTTCCATTGAACAAGCCGAATCGTTCGCTACACACTTGCAGTAGCAATCAAATAAGCTTTATGACATTTCCAGATTACCATCTTATATATTCTATCTCATTCATCCTGCGAGCTGCGACCATAGAGATGTACTGACAATAAAAGTGAAATAGTTGACATTCGAGATTGTATCCGGGATGTCTCGTTCTGCAGTCAAATGCTCTACCACTAAGTTGTACCCCTAACGCTATATATAATATGGAATGCTGCTTTAAAATCAATTTAAATTCAAAGCCGATTTTAGATTCTGCCAATAAAGCACTTGGAAAACTGTACTCAAAGAAGTGTTCATGAATTAAAGAAGAAAAAGAAAACATTAACCCTTACGTATTCAGATTATTCTGCCAAATCTAATGTTTGTTTATTTAGATTGCTTTAAATTAATCATGCAATATCTTGTAGTTTAGATATCTCGATGATGTGATTGTTTAGTTTTAGAATGACATTATAGGGTTGGTGTTAGAGGCTGG
>NC_142928.1:155029545-155054545 GCF_046866305.1 Octopus bimaculoides
ATATTTCGACTTATACGCATACGACATATTCGTAGACGACGTATTCGTTACGACGTATTCGTTACGACGTATTCGTTACGACGTATTCGTTACGACGTATTCGTTACGACGTATTCGTTACGACGTATTCGTATACGAGACGTCGTAACTTTCAGTACCGGCTCCGAATTCCAAAGAAAATCTTAGAGAAATTTTAAAATGAGAACACCACATTGCTAACACAAAGGTAAGATGCAATATTGACTTCTGAGTTCAAATGGATGATTCACAGCTAAGAACTCTTAAAAGATGTAATGGTCACGGCCGGAATGCTTTTGATCATCGGTCTACTCGATAAGGTTTAGAATGAGGCTAAGGTGTTATAACTATGAAAGCTGCAACAGCAACAATTACAGAAGCAGCAAAAGCAACAACTGCAATAACAAGAACATAACAACAACCACCTCGACGACGACGACGACGACAGAAGCAGCAGCAGTGACAACAACCAGAACAACAGCAGCAGCGACCACCACCACCACCACCACCACCACCACCACTACTACTACTACTACTACTACTTGTTGGCATTCCGTCGCTTACGACGTCGAAGGTTCCAGTTGATCCGATCAACGGAACAACCTGCTCGTAAAATTAACGTGCAAGTGGCTGAGCACTCCACAGACACGTGTACCCTTAACGTAGTTCTCGGGGATATTCAGCGTGACACAGTGTGACAAGGCTGACCCTTTGAATTACAGGCACAACAGAAACAGGAAGTAAGAGTGAGAGAAAGTTGTGGTGGAAGAGTACAGCAGGGTTCGCCACCATTCCCTGCCGAAGCCTCGTGGAGTTTTAGGTGTTTTCGCTCAATAAACACTCACAACGCCCGGTCTGGGAATCGAAACCGCGATCCTATGACCGCGAGTCCGTTGCCCTAACCAGTGGGTCATTGCGCCTCCACACTACTACTACTACAGCAACAACAACGTAAGACAGAAGATATTTATCACTGCATGATGATAAAATCATAGGAGATTTACAAATGAAAATCGTGGAACGAAAGGAAAGATGGCGTTCAGTTCAGATTCATTGATAAGAAGTTAAAATTTTTAAATGCTCGAGTCAAAACTTAATGTCTCAGCACGACTAATTAATTGATCAAGAAGAGACCGTTCGTAATTAGTTGGTTTCCTGTAGCGATATCAATGGTTACTTTCAAAGAGTAATTGCCGCTACTGCTGTAGCACGATATTACAGAAAAGAACGAAATACATTTGACTGCAGATATAGTAATAATCAAAGCTAGATGGTTGAATGTTGTTGAGTAACTTCAGCAGGAAGCACATGTGGACATTATTTATTATATTAGCTAATCTATTATTATTATTATTATTATTATTATTATTGTATTAGCTAATCTATTATTATTATTATTATTATTATTATTATTATTATTATTATTATTATTATTATTATTATCAAAAACAGCAGCAGCAGCTTCACCACCACCACCACCACCACCACCACTGCCATCATCAACATCATCATTATTACTAAGGTGGGTGAGCTGGCAGAATCGTTGGCACGTCGGGCAAAGATGCTTAGCGGCATTTCGTCCGTCCTCACATCCTGAGTTCAAATTCTGCCCGAGGTCGTTTTTGCCTTTCATCCTTTCAAGGTCGATAAATTAGGTACCAGTGAAACACTGGGGTCGATGTAATCGACTAGACCCCTTCCCCCAAGTTCCAGGCTTTGTGCCTATAGTAGAAAGGATCATCATCATCATCATTATTATTATTATTATTATCATCATCATCATCATCATGGTGGTGATCATCATCATCATCACCACAAACCATTACTACCACTTCCATAATCATTATTAAGGCGGTAAGCTGGCAGAATCGTTAACACGCCGGACAAAACGCTTAACGGTATTTCTTGTGACTCTTTACACTCTAAGTTCCAAAGCTGCCGAGGTTAGTTTTGTTTTTCATCCTTTCGTGGTCGATAAAATAAGTAGCAGTGAAGCACTGGGGTCGACGAAATCGACTAGCCCCTTCCCTCCAAATTTCAGACTGTATGCCATTGCGTTTTACTCCATTCATTAAATTTATATATATACCTATATATATATATATATATATATATATATAATATACTATTATATTTATTCTTTTACTTGTTTCAGTCATTTGATTGCGGCCATGCTGGAGCACCGCCTTTAGTCGAGCAAATCGACCCCAGGACTTATTCTTTGTACGCCTAGTACTTATTCTATCGGTCTATTTTGCCGAACCGCTAAGTTACGGGGACATATACACACCACCATCAGTTGTCAAATGATGTTGGGGGGACAAACACAGACACACAAACATATACACACACATACATATATATATATACGACGGGCTTCTTTCAGTTTCCGTCAACCAAATCCACTCACAAGGCTTTACTCGGCCTGGGGCTATAGTAGAAGACACTTGCCCAAGGTGACACGCAGTGGGAATGAACCCGGAACCATGTGGTTGGTAAGCAAGCTCTTTACCAGACAGCTGATACGATCAACAGAACAGCTTGTTCGTGAAATTAACGAACAAGTGGCTGAGCACTCCACAGACACGTGTACCCTTAACGTAGTTTTCAGGGATATTCAGCGAGAGGCAAAGTGTGACAAGTCCGGCCCTTTGAGATACAGGTACTACTCATTTTTGCCAGCTGAGTGGACTGGAGCAACGTGAAAAAAGTGTCTGGCTCAAGGACATAACGCTTCACCGGGAATTGAACTTGCGATCGTGAGCCGAATACCCTAACCACTAATGCACCTTTACATATGTATTTATAATATATATGTATATATATGTGGCAATGTGATAAGTAGCTTGCTTACCAACCACATGGTTCCGGGTTCAGTCCCACTGCGTATCTTCTACAATAGCCTCGGCCGACCAAAGCCTTGTGAGTGGATTTGGTAGACGGAAACTGAAAGAAGCTCGTCGTATGAGTGTGTGTGTGTGTGTGTGTGTGTGTGTGTGTGTGTGTGTGTGTGTGTGTGTGTGTGTGTGTGTGTGTGTGTCTGTTTGTTCCCCACCATCGCTTGAAACCGATGTTGGTGTGTTTACGTCCCCGTAACCTAGCGGTTCGGCAATCGCGTTCGATAGAATAAGTACCAGGCTTACAAAGAAAAAGCCCTCGGATCGATTTGTTCGTCTAAAGGCAGTGCTCCAGCAGGCCGCAGTCAAGTGACTGAAACAACTAAAAGAACGGTACCAGACGAACCAATGGCTCGTAATGAGACGCAGTTCAGGGCAGCTATGTCAAATTCTCTTATACACCAGATGTGCCATCAAAACTCTTGATTGGACCATGTCAGGTGGGGGAGAAGAGCCATGCGAAGAACGTGAAAATCACGGTGGTGCACCAGCATGACCACAGCCACTTGGCTGAAACACATAAATAAATAAATAAATAAATAAATATATATATATATATATATATATATATATATATATATATATATATATATATATATATATATATATATATGTATATATATATATATATATATATATATATATATATGTGTGTATATATGTATATATATGCATACATAATATATATATTTGTCTGTATATATATATATATATATATATATATATATATATATATATATATGTATATGTATATATATAATATATGTATAGAAAAATAATATACGTATGTATATACATATATATATATGTATATATACATAATGTGTGTGTGTACATATATATATGTGTGTGTATATATATATCTCTATGAACTTATATATATATATATATATGCATACATAATATATATATTTGTATATATGTATATATATATATATATATATATATATATATTATGCATGTACATACTTACATACATATTAGATAATGCATACATACATACATACATACATACATACATACACTCAACCTCTAGGTTATTAAGCTTTAATTTCCTCTTTAAAAAAGAATCAACAAATATTCTTAAAAACTGAAATTTGTTTTCTCGGCCTTAAACAACAATATATTGTCACGTGTTCAGGCTGAAGTCGCTCAGAAGGTGAAAATGGAAGCTAAATAGAAGGGAAAAGCACTGAATTATATATAATGCAATACCTTAAAAGAAAAGTAAAAATAAAGTCAGGAATTTAAAGATTGGTGTGTAAAGTGTAAAGAAACCAACATTGTGGTTAACAACAATGAAAAAGCAAAAATTCTTTAAAATACATTTTGTAAGACGAAATTTTCAAATAAATAACAAGAACGCACGTTAAATAAAAATGATAGAAAAATAGCAACTTGAAATTTCTTCGTTAAAAATGTACATATTGCTTCGAAAGTTGTCGTCATAATAGAATTACTGTTTTCTCGTCGTTCGATGGAGAGTGACGTCATAATTATATTTCCATATCTTTCCATAAAAATAACAGCTTTCCGGGGTTGTTGTCCGTATTTCAGTGTTGCAATCAGCAACATTTTTTACATTTCATTTTTAGTGTTTGGTGGCCACCCAAATGAAAATGGTTCCACAATTTACTCTCACCTTATGACACGACGTAAGCTTATTACAAGCAACCGAAAGAAAAACACAATCTAATTCCTTCAAAATCATGTTACTATGGAGAGCGACATTCTCCGACGTTATTGAGTTAGCTACCTTGTTCACGGATTAATGAATGACACGTCCGCCAAGGATCGTGATCTATCGCTAGGGGGATTCTTTCGTGATATTGCTTTCGTTTTCGTCAATTAAGAAAGAGTTTCCGTTTATATTGTGTTCAATAATTAGCTTAGAGACTAGAAAATCTTCATCAGAAAGAAACCAGTCTTGTAGTCCGAATTATATCGTCCGGTCTGAAACCAGTGGAGAGTTGTGTCAAGAGCTATCTCACGCTTTCTTATGCTAAGTAAGAACGATAAAGCATAACTTCGGACAGAAAAATGGAAGAACCTCTAAGAGGTGGCTGGAATGGAGACCATTAAATGTTGCATCTTTCAAGGAGCTGTTTTTCGACCCACTAAAATGTCATTTAGTTTTCTAAATTGAAGATGTTAAAGAGCTTTAAGCAGCGAATTTACTGCACCTATTGACTTCTAAGTCACGTCAACACTTACCTTAGGACATAATAGTTGTATGGAAACAGAAAATGTAAGAAAGGAGTGAAGAAAGAGCATGGGAGGACAAATGAAACAGGCATAGGGAGCAATAAAGAAGAAAGAGAGAAAAAGGAATGAAAAAGCAGAGAGAGATGGTGAAAGAAAGAGAACGAAAGAAAGCAGAAGCAGTGAATGAAAGGATGAATAAAGAAAGGATGAATAAAGAAAGGAGAAAAATGAGGAATAGATTATGTTTGAAGAGATGCTGTGTTAGAAATAAACGAGAGACGGTCAATGATATACAGCAATGGGACATAAAAAATAAACCTGATTAACAAAAATGAAAACCACCACCACCATCACCACTACCACCACCACCACCACCACCACTACAACCGCCACAACCACCACCACTACAACCGCCACAACCACCACCACTTTAGGCACAAGGTTTAAAATTTTGGGACAGTGGGATTGTCGATAACATCGACTCCAGTGCATCGCTGGTACTTATTTTATCAACTCAGGAAGGATGACGAAAAGTTGACCTTAGTGGAGTTTGAACTCAGAACGTAAAAAGCGGGAAGAAATACCGCTAAGAATTTTTGTCCACGCTAACGGCCGAGTGATAATAATAATAATAATAATAATAATAATAATAATAATAATAATAATAATAATGATAGGCCAGAATTCTTTTAGGGCAGGAGGCCAGTTGTGATAGACGTTGTCTGGAAAATACCAAACATCTCTGACATATAACCATAAAACACATGGGGCAGACCATCAAAACCGGGTGATTTGTTCCTTGTTTAGCCACTCAATATTTCTTGCGTGGCAGTTGCTGTTATTGACCTTTCGCAGACCCTTGCTCTTGTTCCGAGAGTTACGGAAGACCTTTAGGATAGGCATTAAAGCCCATAAATCTCTGACCTGTCGCTTCCTCTTAAGAGTTGAACAAAGTGCTGCTGGAAGGCCGCATACGTTTGCTTAGAACCGCGCAGTATGCCCATTCTGATC
The DNA here is from genome assembly GCF_046866305.1 of Octopus bimaculoides. Taxonomy (NCBI): domain Eukaryota; kingdom Metazoa; phylum Mollusca; class Cephalopoda; order Octopoda; family Octopodidae; genus Octopus; species Octopus bimaculoides. Next base: position 155,035,677 of record NC_142928.1, read on the forward strand.
TGTTAAAGACTGAATTGTGGCTTTGTTTCCACATTTCACCCGCCACCACCCGAGCCTATCGAACGACTTTCGTTCCTTCTTGTTTTGGTGCACAAGCCCTACCCTCTGACAACGCAGTTTTCGTGTTTCGCATTCAAGAAATGGTCGTGGGCCATCTTGCCGCTAGCACGTTTGTCGCGATGCCACTTCTTATTGCCTTTTCTAATCTATTAACTAGTTCCTCTTCTCATCTGTTTTTCTCTGTCACTTAGCATATTTAATTACTCTCGTCAGGGTTTTCTATCACCTGTTATTGATTATTGCCCCTATCAAAGGCAGCTTAACTATACCGCTAATCCGGTCTCTGTAGTCTTTTCGCGTCGGAAAAATGCACTGATAATAATAATAATAATAATAATAATAATAATAATAATAATAATAATAATAATAATAATAATAATAATAATACCCCAGTACTTGAAAATGATCACATTGCACTCCTCTGGAACTTCACCATTCAAACTGACAGAAAGATAGACGCAAATATGCCAGACATCATACTGAAAGACTTCAGACAAAAATCATGCCTCCTCATTGATATGACTGTCCCAATCGATATAAACGTATCTATCAAGACCTACCAAAAACTGAGCAAATATAAAGATCTTGAAATAGAAATTAGCAAAATGTGGAATCTGAAGACGAAAACAATACCTATTGTCATAGGTGCCCTGGGAATGACAGCGAAACGGGCTGATTACTACCTAGCTCAGATACCAGGAAACCCCAAAATGGCTGAAGTTCAAAAGATAGTGCTCATGGGAACTGCCCATATCCTACGTAAAATACTGTCTATGTGATCTCAAATTTTAAAGCAAACACATAATTTTCTTATGGTTTCTTAAACATTCACTTGAACAAAACTGTACAAATCCAAATATATGGTACCCTAGGCAAAAAACCTACATGAACTCCTAACTTGTTGTCTCTTGAGGCCTCTGGGTGAGACTTGGATCCAACTTGTACAAATTCAAAACAAAAGTCAAACATAAAATAATAATAATAATAATAATAATAATAATAATAATAATAATAATAATAATAATAATAATGTCTAGTACAGAGGACTGGATGCTGCGGTTTGTGTGTAAACACGAAAGCAGCAAAAAATCACATTCTATTGTCAAGGAAGCTTACAAATTCGCAAGGGAACTCGGCATCAACGCTGAATTAGATGAAGAACCTGAAACCACTGAAACCAAACAACAACAGTCTCAGCAGCAACAACTAAATAGGTATGGAAAGAATTTAGATGAACGAGGTAGAATTAATGAAAATATTTATGAGAAGAAAGAAAGGAGAGAGAAAAGAAAAAGATGAATGTATTAAGATAGAGACGAGGACGAAAGAAACAAGTTATACAGTTTCCATTTTTCGCCTCAGTCTTGTAGGTGTATGTGCGTGCGTGTGGGTGGGTGTGCGTGCGTGTGCGTGTGTGCATGTGTGTAAGCGCGTGTGTGTATGTGTGAGTGTACTTCATGAATATTTTATTAAATGAGGTAAAGATAAAATAAAACATGTTTCATTAATTGTACAGTTTCAGTGAAGAGAGCAGCCTTTACCTTTAACGGTAGTCATGAAAGATAAGGGAAACGCCAGAAATCTAAATGTATTAAAAACTTGAATAACAGTGTACAGTGCGAAGTGAGTCCGCTATTTACCATGGACAGAGACGAATCCGATCATGTTTCAGTATTGCTGGACCTCCTCAGCGAAGAGTAAGCTTACTAATAGTACCTACCTGATTCTACAAGCAAGATGTAGGTATGTATATACATATGTATGTATACATGCATATGCTCATATATCATTTGTATTATTATATTATCGAACGCTACGCGTCCATTTGCAAGTAAGTTTTAACTATATATATATATATATATATATATATATATATATATATATATGGGTGGGAGGTTACAATATTCTCATAATGTGCATTTGAAAGTTTCTATACTGTCGTCGGCTATTATATGTCATCTCACAACAAGATTTCTTTTCAAGGCTGGATAAATATGAGAAACTCCGCTATGTCTTTTTAGTCTTTTGCTCGTTAATTTATTTAAACCATCACATCTATAATAAAGTTACGGTAACACCTTCAGAGCCTAATGCTTTATGCCTTTTATGATGTCTTCCTTCGCGTGTCCAGTGTTTTTATAAGGTTTCTTTTTATTGGCTGTTAACTGGTGACTGAGCGAACTGGAGAAGGCATATTTTTTTTGTTGTAGCATTTAACAGTTGACTAACTTCGATCTCGAATATCAGAAAGAAATGTTCCTTGGTATATTTAACTTTTTATCTATAATGGAGTATCACCCGTGACTTTTACACTATAGAATGAATGTAACAATATTCGATCTGTACTGCAGAAGTCACCAATGAGACCCATACTATATAAATCAATCTGGTAGTTTATATAGTGAACTAGAAAATATTACATGCTTAAAAAATTAAAACATAATTTATGACAAAATCAAACCGCTGGTACAAAAGAAAATATATCACAAATGGACTTAGTAGGCAAAATGTTAAAAGTTTTAGGGAATACATTCGTAGACATTTTGAGACGCAGTTGTATAATTGTGGTCCTTTGAATATTAATTAAAATGATGAGTTGTTGATTCTTAATACTGTAGTTTAAGGAAGGGAGAAAACATAAGAAATAAGAAATAACGAAGCATAGGAACAGGGATAGGTCCTATTCCCCTGGTTCATTATTTCTTGCATGATAAAGTTTCGGACAAGAATGTCGTGAATTTTCCACACAGTGATGATTGCATATCGGTTCCGTTGGCATTCAAGAGGGTCGTAATACGCGGATCTGTTCGCAATGGTTGAAGTCTGTAACATTACTTCTTTGATGAATAATTTTTTGCAATCTCTCTAACTGCTAGGTAAACACTGAGCTGCTAAGAGACCAAATTTCCGCTTATATTGTGTTCAATAGTGAGCTTAACATACATACGTACATACATACATACATACATAAATATATATACATACATACCTATATACATACATACATACATACATACATGCATACATACATACATATGCAGACACAGAAATTACGTAAATTACGTCATAATTTATTATGACCTAACAATAAAATTTGAAAAAGCTTTTCTCCCTTCAATTCTGTTTTCAGGAAAAATACATTTTTAATCAAATGCACACACACATATGTACATACACACAAACACATGCACACACACATAGAGATACTTTCACCGATACATGCAAACGTATTCAGATACGCACATATACTCACATATCTACAAACATATACATATACACGAACCCATATATCGAAGGCTGAAATATAATCAAATATAATAAGTTGATATACCACATAACAGAAAAGTTTAATATTTTTAGAATATATTTATTTCCCATCCCACACTGGGAGAAATGGTACATATATATATATTTATGTCTTATTATACAAAGCAAAAATGTTAGTTCTAAAATCTCTCTAGCAGACGAGGTGTTCAGTACTGAGGGGTGGCAGAGATAGCCCGAAACCAGGACTGGTCTACTGGTCTCGTCGCTATGGGATGGTAGGGGTTCGCTCCCCGGCTCGCAGTTTTATCGGATGCAGCTGTGCATCGTTAACCAGCTAGAGGAAATGTCCTCTTGGGGTTAAAAAAAACCGCAGTAGAGTCCGCTGGAGAAATAATAAGATTTTTTTAAAGACATTGATTGGCTATGGGATCCAGCAGAGTAAAGTAGGAACTAACAGGGATCATAGTCAACAAATGGTCGAGAACCACTGATTTAGTCAGTTATATTGGTATATAAATATATATGCTCCGCCGAGGTCGACTTTGCCTTTCATCTTTTCGGGGTCGGTAAATTAAGTACTAGTTGCGTACTGGGATCGATTTAATCGAGTGCCCCCCCTCCCACCAAATTAAGAGCTTTGTGCCTAGAGAAGAAAAGAATATATTATATACTGTTTGTGTACGGACCACTTAATCTGCCCTGCTATGCCACGTATGCATTACATCACAATCGCACGGCAGTCAGTTTGGAACCCATTAATAGGGCTCTTTTACTTTTCTTTATTTACTTGTAATTTTTTTTTTTAAATCTTAGAATATTTTGCTTTTAAATCTTAGCAGATAATTCATTCATACTTGAAAATCGTTTGTAGGCCCTATGTCGTAAGAAATGATGCTTCAGTTGTGCACATGGCCACACGCTGTAAGGCATGTTCAAATTTAAAGAAGTGCTTGCTCCGAACATATTTTGGTATTCAAATATTTAAAGACTTTGGTGAAAATGAATCGGATATATGAGGGGGTGCTGAAAAGTTCTTGGCTTTAAGGGTACCACCAAAGGCTTGGTTGGAGACCTAACCTTCTGAGTTCTTTTACAAGGCTTATAAAAACTGAAGGACTACTGCAATAAGTGTAGGAATCTGAGAGGGGAATAAGGTGGATAAAATCATAATTAACTGATCCCCCTGTATTTTCTTTTATCCAAAGCCAGGAACCTTTTCAGCACCTCATCGTATACATGCATTGGTTGGGCGAACAAGAAAGTAAATTCAGTATATAAAACTACATAGGTGACTCAAGGGACTTGCGTCTGATGGCAATTATCAAACTAAACTTTAAATCACAGATTTTCTCTCCCGTGCTGTAAAAGTTCAATTTTATGATTTGTAACTTAGTTTGACAAGGGCAATACATGAAACTCTAGGCTCTTGAATTACTTATGTAGATTTGCAACTAAATATGATGCATACACACAGACACACACACACACGTGTATGTATGTATGTATGTATGTATGTATGTATGTATGTATGTATGTATGTATGTATGTGTGTGTATGTATGTATGTATGTGTGCGTGTATATTTGTATGTATGTCTGTGTATGTATGTATGTATGTATGTATGTGTGTGTATGTATGTATGTATGTATGTATGTATGTATGTATGTATGTATGTATGCATGTATGTATGTATGTATGTGTGCGTGTATGTTTGTATGTATGTGTATGTATATATGCGTGTATGTATGTATGTATGTATGTATGTATGCATGCATGCATATATGTATGTATGCGTGTATGTATGTATGCGTGTATGTATGTAAGAGTCATTATATAAAAATTCCGAACTAGTCCGGATATGTATGTGTGGTTAACATGTCCGCTCCGCAACCACGTTGTTTTGAGTTCGGTCCCACTCTGTGAAGTGTTGGGCAAACGTCTTTTACTATAGAGTCGGAATAACCAGTCAGTGGTTTGTAAGAGAAATCAGTAAACGAAGACTATGCGGAAGCCCGCCATGTATGTACACATATATGTGCGGTATGTGTGTGTGTGTCTGTGTGTCACCTGTGTCTGTCATTACGTTGGCATCTATTAAAATCACTTCTCTTTTCATGATTTGTAAAGTTAGCGGTTCGACAAATAAATCAATCAATAAGTTAGGCTTCAAAATTAAAATAAATACTGGGATCGATAAAATTGGCTGAAATCTTTCGAGGCGATACCCCCAACATGGCTTCAGTCTAAGCAGAAAAATAAAAGAAATAATTCATAAGTTATCCGGAAAAACTACAATTGTGTTAATATGAAAATAAACTGCTTTCATACGATGTTCTTTCTTTATGTATTTATCTGGTTACACTGTACACTCACCAATCGTAAAAGAAATATTTGGTGTAAACTTATGGTAATGAAGCCAAATCGAATTTCACCTGACTGCAAGTGTTACTTATTCTATTGGTAGCTATCACAAAGCTAATTGTACTAGTATTGTCTGGAAATTTTAACAACGTATATTCTGTACACATTACTAAATATGTCATCAAAGAAGATTTTTCACTAGAATTTATCCATTGATACAAATTCAACTGAATTCTTATTTCTGAGAAAAAAAAAAAAAAAAAAAAAAAAATTCTTTTATTCGAGTAATGTTAAAATTAAACTATAAAGCTTTTTCAATGTTTCCTAGCAATATAACTATAAAAATAAATTTACTTTTTCCATGAGACATATTTTTTGTAAACTGATATTAATTTAGTAAAGTACACAGAGAAATATATTTTTAAACCGTCTATCTTGGCTACATGCTAAGTAAAAAAAAATTTCAATTTCTTCAGAATTTATTGACTGCACAGTAAAATCTATTGGTACGAGGAGTGAAAAAGCTGGCAATTTGGATTAGGACTTAGGTTTGGAACCCATGACCTATTGAGTTGTAGCACTACTGTAGATTTTTCTTAGAGTAAACTGCATGTCATCACCCTCTAAACCAGAAAACTCCGATCTATTTACTTTTGATGAACCTTTGAAGTGCAGTGCATTCTATATTTCGGAATCAGTAGCACGCCGGGCAAAAACGCTTAGGGGCATATCGTCCGTCCTTATGTTCTGAGTTCAAATTCCATCAACTTCGACTCTGCCTTTCACTTTTCGGGGCCGGTAAAATGAGTACCAGTTGGGCTCTGGGGTCGACGTAATGGACTTATCGCGTCACCGAGCTTGCTAGCCATGTACCAAAATTTGAAACCGATATTTTGATGCAGCCAAAGGCGGTGAGGCAGCAGAATCATAGCACGCCGGGCAAAATGCTTAGCAGCATTTTATTCTTCTTTACGTTCTGAGTTCAAATTCCGTCGACGTTGACTTTGCCTTTCACCCTTTCGAGGCCGATAAAATAAGTACCAGTTGAAAACTGGGGTCGATGTAATCGACCTACACTCTTCTCGAAAGTGCTGGCCTTGTGTCAACATTTTAAATCAATATTTTGCGTGGGAGTTAAGTCGGTGAGCTGGCAGAAACGTTAGCACGCCAGGCGAGATGCTTAACGGTATTTCGTCTGCCGCTACGTTCTGAGTTCAAATTCCGCCGAGGTCGACTTTGCCTTTCATCCTTTCGGGGTCGATTAAATAAGTACCAGTTACGCACTGGGGTCGATATAATCGACTTAATCCGTTTGTCTGTCCTTGTTTGTCCCCTCTGAGTGTAGCCCCTTGTGGGCAGTAAAGAAATTAGAAACGTTAGCACGCCAGGCGAAATGCTTAGCGGTATTTCGTCTGTCTTTACGTTCTGAGTTCAAATTACTCTGAGGTCGACTTTGCCTTTCATCTTTTCGGGGTCGATAAATTAAGTACCAGTTAGTACTGGGGACCATCTAATCGACTCCCTACCCCACAAAAAAAAATATAAAAATTCGGACCTTGTGCCTAGAGTAGAAAAGAATCGTTATCACGCCGGGCAAAATGTTTAACAGCATTTCGCCTTTCTTTACATTCTGAGTTCAAATTCCGCCGAAACCGACTTTGCCTTTCCCCTTTTCTAGGTCGATAAAGTAAGCACTAGTTGAACACTGGGGTCGATGTGATCGACTCATTCCCTTCTCCGAACTTGCTGGTCTTGTGCCAAATTTGAAACCAGTATTCCGGGTGCAATTGTGAACAATCTAGCATAACTTCTAACACTACCGTAGCCTCCGCTGTTGTTGCTGCTGCTGCTACACCTCCCCCCCCCCTCCTCCTCCTCCTCCTCCTCCTCCTCCTCCTCCTCCTCCTCCTCCTCCTACCACCACCACCACTACTACTACTACTACTACTACTACTACTACTACTACTACCACCACCATTGCTGCTGCTTCCATTACAGTCGCCAACACCATCTGCATTTGTTTGTGCCCTTTTGACCACTATTGCTACTTATCACTTTATCCGTGTAACGTCAAACAAAAATATTAACCTTGTTCTCATTTAGTACAACCAAATATCATTTATCATAAAGATAATAGCAATGTCGTTCAGTTTCTCTGGATTCTTTGCGAAGCTCCTCTTCAATACAGGCCAGAAGTTTAACACTAAAATGATTCAATTAAGAAATAATATCAGATGTTGATGGACTTTTCGCTCAACCCCGTCCGTCTGGAAATGTCAATAAGCAGATGAGAACGGCAATAAACTTATTGACTGTAACGGCATTACTAACACAACATAGAGTTGGCAGTGTTAACAAACCCGAGGCGACTTCAGATTCATCGAGAAGTGCTGACACAGCAGCCATTCAATGGAAATTGACTGGGTCAATATTTGAGGAGCGGGAGTTAATTTAATTATAATGGGCCGTGACACTTTTTCTTTCTCCACCCATTATCGTAGAAAATGCGCATTGTTCATCGTCGTCGTCGTCGTCGATGTTGTTGTTGGTGTTGTTATTATTATTATTATTATTATTATTATTACTATTATTATTATTATTTGTTCACAACTTTGATTACATTTCCTAATCTAACTGGTTCCGTCTACTTTATTGAATACAGATTCGCTGAGATGCGAAATATGGCTAATAATGACAAGCCGTAAGGTTTTATGTAGATGAAAAATAAAGGAAAATAAATATGTAAAGAAAGAAAGAAAGAAAGAATGAAAGAAAGAAAGAAAGAAAGAAAGAATGAAAGAAAGAAAGAAAGAAAGAAAGAAAGAAAGAAAGAAAGCAGAAAGAGAAAAGGAAAAAAGGAAGGAAGAAAGAAGCAATTAAGAAGGAAAGAGGGAAAGAAAGAGAGAAATAAAGAAGGAAAGAAAGAAAGAAAGAAAGAAAGAAAGGAAGAAAGAAAGGAAGAAAGAAAGGAAGAAGTGAGAAAGAAAGGAAGAAAGAAAGCAGAAAGAGAAAAGGAAAAAAAGGAAGGAAGAAAGAAGCAAATAAAAAGGAAAGAAAGAAAGAAAGAAAGAAAGAAAGAAAGAGAAAGGCAAACGATGACTTTTCAAGGCAAACAGTGATTTGAAGAGATTGTTTTGAGGGGAATTGTCTTTGAGGTTCTCACTAGTCACTGAAATAAAGAAATAACTGTTAAAATAATAGAAATGTGTGTTTCTACTTGAAGGGTTTGAGTTTAACTACAGAGAAATAAAAAAAAAAGAAGAATGAAAATAAAAATCTTCAACCGATTACTATTTCTATAAGATCAGACCTGATGTCCTTCAAAAATGAATGAATGAATGGATAAAATAAAATAAAATAAAATGAAATAAAATGAATAAATAAATAGTCGTCAGCATCATCTCCATTTGTTTGTTGGGACTTTAAAATTTTTAATTTTTTAAGCTTCTTAATGCAAAGTAAAATAATAAAAAAGTAAGAATTATTTTATTAAATCATAATGATGGTGATGATGATGATGATCATCATCATCACCATCATCATCATCATCACCATCATCATCATCATCATCATCATCATCATCATCATCATCATCATCATCATCATCATCATCATCATCATCATCATCATCATCATCATCATCCTTCTTTCAACTACAACAGATCAACAACGACAAAAACGACTAAATGGCAATTGCAGCGAAATCCTCAAATCACGCATACCGTTTTAAAAATAATGTTTCGTCCTAGATGGACTGGTCCTGCGTTGAAGGCATTTGATCAGAGGTATACTGGTTCAGCGTTGATTTAGGTTTTTACAACAACACCAGAAGCAGCAGTAGCAGCAACAACAACAACAACAACAAAATATTGTCCACCGAACAGTTTAATGACTTTTATTTGTCTTTTATATTTGTACTTGTTTCACAGATTGGACTGCGGCTATGCTGGGGCATCGCCTTGAAGGACTTTTTGCTGGAATTCTGTGGTCAGTCCTGTATTAGAGAAGGAAACACCTTGAATTCTCAGTACATTGCTCTGGATTCAAGGAATGAGGTCTTTTTCGTTTGTTTTTCACTTTAGCTTATTTAAGGAGCAGCAATTGATTGTGTTCTGAAAACTACGGCAGCAGCAACGGTGATCTTTCTCTCGGGATGCCGTCGTTGCTTTCACCACCACTCCCGTTACTATCTTCCATACTTCCTTTTCTTTTCTTCTTTTCCTGAAAAGAAGGCCTCCACGAAGCCTTTGCTACCAAACTGCCAATGAGGTAAAACTCTGAGATAGCTCTGTGGTTATCGGAGGTCATCTGAATATGGAGGCCCCTAGAAAATCCCACCCGAGCACATATTGTTGCTGGTTAATTCTGCTCTTATCATATTGTTGTACTGCTACACAAAGATAGCGACAAGCTAGTAGAGTTAAAGTCAATATCTCTATCTCTAATCCTTGTATTAATGTAACTCAGCATGTGGTAGCCCAGCGTATAGTACTCCAGCTCCGTTTGTCTCCTCGTCTGACTCATGATTTTAAGCTTAGATATCCTCTTCCATATGGTCTGCACTGGTCAGAAGAGCATAGAGCCTCTCACTCTTTGGCCAGGGCTTCCTCCAACTCTTCTTTCGTGTTTACATGGAAATCCTCCCCATTGTTTGAAAACCGAAGCACGTCACATTTCTCTTCGTACTTTCTTGGGTAAATTTTTTGTGCAAGGAATCCTCGTCTATTCTTTCTCCTACTGAACTAATATTTCCAACACTCTTCTGTTTTGTGTTTTATTTTTGTTGTACAACTGTACATTAAAACTTGAATTTTTGTTTGTTTGTTTGTTTAATGATTTTCATAGTTTATTTCTTGCATTTCACTTGATAATAATTTAAAAGTGAATATGTTTATGTTTATGTTACTGAGGTCATTGCTACCAGACGTCAACTGTAGATGCCATTTTGAACAATAAACAATACAAATGACTATTTGTCAAAAATATCTAATCAGTTTAAAATGTTTATAGACAGAGCTTTCTTCTACCTGTGGTGACAGAGAACTTTCTGTTGCTTGAAGGTCCTTCATCACCACAGGTAGGAGTCTTTTTGCTTTTTGTTAAGCAATCCAGTAAAAAATTACTTTTTTGATGGAGATCTCCATAACGAAAACAACGCAACATTTATAACAAATGATAGTTTGCAATTTTATCACAGGACCAGTAGTTCTGAGGGCAGGAGTCAAGTCTATTACATCGGCCGCAGTATTTGACTAGTGTTTTATTTTATCGACCCCGAAAAGCAAGGTTGAAGCCAGCAGGATTTGAGTTCAGATTTGAGCCCGAAGAAATGCCACTACGCCTTTTGTCTGAGGTGATAATGATTCTGCCATGTTCCCGACTTAACAACAACAACAATAATGTGCGGAATAATCTACCTAAAAAGAGGCAAGGTACAGTCCCTAGCAGGGATAGAATTACCGAACAGAGACTTGGTTACAGAAATTGAAACGGAAGGATACTTGGTGTACTGGAGTTCAACGAGATAATGGAAAAGGAAATGAAAGAGCAACTGAAGATGGAATATTTCTGAAGACTGAAGTTGGTGTTGCGCTCAAAATTGACGAGATGGAATAAAATCCAAGCATTTAGTACGTGGGCGACAGCATCAATTCGGTATGGAGCGGGAAATATAAAATGGCAAAAGAGAGAAGTGAAGAAAATGGATACCAAGACCAGAAAAATGTTGACAGTACACGGAGACTTCTACCCTAAGAGTGACACCGATAGGCTGTACTTGTCTAGGAGAAAGGGTGGGAGAGGTTGATCAGTGGCCAGGACTGTATCGAAGCAGTGGTGTATAAAAAATGCCATGGAGCTACTGTTGAAGCACACGAAGAAAGCTGGCCTCGTCGAAACTGAAAATTGTGTAACGAAAGAAAAATCTAAACAAGAAATGAACAATAATAATAATAATAATAATAATAATAATAATGATAATAATAATAATAATAATAATAATAATAATAATAATAATAATAATAATAATAATAATAATAATAATAATAATTCACAATTCTACAGGTATAGAGGTGCAGACAACTGGGCCTGTCCTAAATGTATGTAGAGCGATGAAACCGTCATTCTCATGTAGATGTTGAATTTTCGAACATTACTTGTTTGTTGTCTTATGTCAAACAATAGCTACTGCGTGTCGAATGTAGAATAGAAATGAAATGGTACAAAAATCTCTGAAAATGATAAAGCAAGTATATTCTGGAATATGTCCATCAACACAGATAATGAGATGGACTAATCTACTGGATATTGTTACCAAGGACTACCCATGTTGGAAAGTACCTCCTAAACGCAGTAGCTGTTAGGCGCACAGTATTTTCTTTTTGATGATTTATTCCAGGGGAAAGGATTATGTTTAGAGGAGAGGCCTAGTCGATTACTTCGACCTCAGGCTCTTCGAAAAATCGTATCTCTAAAAGATATGAAGAAATAATTCAAATATAAGGACATGGAAATAAAGATAACTAGAATGTGGGTAGAGTGAACAAAATATTCTTTAATAGTAATAACTGAGAATGATTAAAACAATGCAGAAAAACAGATAAATATATAATTGAAACCTCATGAGTTACAAATAAAAACAACATAAACAACAGCACTGCTGGACACCACACAGGTTGTGTAGAATATTTTCCTTACAGTATATAATATAAAATACAAAATAACGAACTCTTGGACACAACCGAGTCACACAACAATGCATGCGCCTATCTCAGCCGCTTCTCATTCCCTAAGAATTCAGATATTTTCTGTAAAATATTTTGTATTAGCTAAACTAAGAAGTTTATAAAAACTTTTGTAAATAAGTTTATCTTCTCTGGTAACCAAAGTTTCCAAGGTAGACATTTGCAAAATTTACTTAATTGTTATTAATCATTATAACTTTATTTAATATCCTTCTCACATAATTATTTCTAGCTGACTTTCAGAGCTTAGGTCGTTATTATCAGTGATTGGAGTAACCTTCTATAATCACGCTGTAGATATCCAACGGCCATTAGCGGACAGTTAAATGACCAATGGCTTGTTTATGACCTTTCTCAACTGATTAAACACTATCGTTTGTTACCGTTGGTGAAAATCATCACCTAATTAGTCTGTAAGGTGAACACAGCCAATCATAGAACTAACCATGCAGACAGTAGACGAAATATGTGAAGGTTGGATGAGTGAAGAAAACTAGCCAGGAGTCAAAAACCACACACCCCATACACACACACATACGTGCATGCTAGCTATATATATATACATATATGCATAAATATATGCATATAGACGTACATATCAAGAAGATGCACATACACTTACATAGGCCTGAAACCTATAATTCAAATACTAACACACATACGCACGCACAAACACAAACACGCGTGATATAAATACAAATATAGATACGCACGCATGCGTTGACACATAAATATCTCCCACACATGTATACGCGTATGTGTATACGTGAGTCTGTCTTTCTGCGTATTAGGTTGCTTGAGTCGTAACACACACACACACTCGCACACATACATACTCACACACACACACACACACAAACAGACACACACAAACACACACACACAAACACACACACACACACACACACGCACATGCGCTTGCACGCTCGTGTGTGTGTGTGATATTACGTGTGCGCACGCACCACTCGTTGCTTGAAACCCAGAATTTATTAGATCAATAAGCTGGTAGTGTTGCAAGAGAGAGAGGGAAGAAGCCATGATACGGTAAGTGGTGCGATCTCAACAGGTCATTATACGTCTGACTGACTGCTTGAAATATCTCGACGGCTAAAACATCTTCAGGGCCAATACTAAATACTGAAGTAGGCGAGTAGTAAATTTTGCCTTGTCTGTAGCTATGAGATTGTTTCTCTGATGAGGAGCATCCATGAAGCCTCTGGCTCTTGTCCATTACGGACAATCATCGTTTAATCTGCTCTTCTTCAAACAGTTGTACTACCCACGTTATCCAAATGACAATGAGACGAGTCTACTGTTCATGCCGACATGGATGAAATCGTTCCGACATTTGTATGTGTTGTGTCTTCCGGCATAATCGTCAGAAATCTCTCAATTTGATTGTCACTAATCACTATACAATTGTTTTGTATTTCTATCACCATTTTATTCCGCCCAGATGGACTGATAAAATTAAGGGAAAATACATGAAAGACAATGAAAGCACAACTCTTGTAAAGTGGCAGAAATCTTTGTTTTTGTTTTATAACTACAGCAATCAACACATTCTAATCAGAGTATTTGATTTCTTTTCGCTTCCAGTATTTTATCTACAGGGTAAAATGCTTGTGGAAATGTATTTATATTTCTACGAATCACCGAGAATATGTGTCCGTGTATTTACATCAGGTTTTTATTTATTTACTTGTATTTTTATACGTGTTTACATGTGAGTTTTTAGCATATACGTATATATTGTACACAAAAAAACCTATTACTCAGACACACACGCACGCGTACATACACGTGCATAAAGGAATCCCCGCGTTACGATAGCAGCGTGTTCCTGGAAAACGTGCTGTTACGCGAAATCCCGTAACATGGAATAATTTTTTCCACCGCATTTCATATTATAAAGTGATAATACATTCTGGCGGATATTTTCGGAAAATTAAGTCCAACACAACAATTTTTATGCATGAAAATAACAATTTTTAAATACACAGTACAGTATGTAAACGTTAAAAAACATTTGAAGAGAAATATGTTAAGAAATAAATATAAATCATAATATAACAATCTGGTACGTTCTTCCCATGAAAGATGTTGACTACTGTGTGAGGAGTGATGATGATGGAATAAGAATTACTGGGAAGATGAGGGACACTATCTTCTAGCTTATGGTTCATCATCATCAAAATCTGCTTGAGGGGAGAAATCGTCCAAAAAAGCTTGAAATTTATGATGCATTATTTCTTTGTACTGATCAGCGTAGCAGCTGAGCTCATGATAAACTCCTATCGTAATTTTTACGTTACATTCATGATTAGGGTTGTTAGCGAAATCTTGCAGACCTTCTATAAGTGCCAAATTTAGCAATGTTCTTTGCAGTCAATTTAAGTGGTAAAATTTCCGTATTTTCATCTGTATTTTCAGCTTGCTTTTTGTTTGACAGCGTTAGCTCCTCGTTAGATAACATTCTTTATGAGGTAACTAAACCACACCATCCTTTATGATTTCATGATACCCTACATCATTTGCAAGTGTCACAATATCTTCGAACTTGATAGAGTCGTTCTGCTAGGGGTAAGCTTGTAAATTCATGGATACAGTATAGCCACATATTCTTCGAAGCACCACTCAAAGTTGACTGTTTCCCTTCGTACCATGACTTAGCTATGCTATCCACAAGAACTTCTTGTCAATTGCTTTTATATGTTATTTGGAAGTTCGTCTCAAACAATCCACCTTGAAGTTAACCATACATCTTGAACGTTTAGTTGGAAAAAAAGTTGTATTCTTGGAGATATGCTGTTCTTTCATTGCCAGAAAGATGTTCTAAGTTCACTGGGTTGATTGGTGCTTTATTTAAAACGAGTAATGCTTTGTTAGAAATATTATGTTTGGTACTGTGCAGGACAAAAATTTTTGTAAACCACTCTTCGAAAAGGTTATAAGTCTGCTATCCATTCTTAATTTAACCGCCAAATTAGTGGAAAATTAAACTTAAGATAACCCTTGAAAGTAATACTGGTGTAGAGGCTTTAATTTTATATCACCTGCGGTATATTCTTGCAGAATAAGTGCCAGAGGATTTTTGGAAGTTTTAAATCCTGGCATTGGTTTCTGTTCTCGAGAAATAAAAGTTCTAGCAGGCTTGAACTAGAAAAGTGCAGTTTTATCAATAGCTCTAGACTGTAACCCCACCCTAGCACTCATTAAAAAAATTTTTTCTCAGCTGCTCAGATAATTACTAGCAGCCTCTGTATCGGTACTGACAGCTTCATTAGTCGTTTCTATGTTGTGCAGATTCAAGCGCTTCTTAAACTTTCAAGCCAGATTTTAGAGTCAGAAAAGGTTTTACATTGGAAGTTTCACTTTCCTTTTCCGCAAATTGCCATACAAACTACAGAGATGTTTTAATTACCAACGTACTTACTCTTACAGCGTGTTGAGTCTGATCCTCAATCCATACACCCAAAAGCCGTTCCATTTGACGCATCACAATAAATCTATGAAAACAATAGGTTTAAACAGTTAACGAAATAATTTTTTGAGCGCTTGATTTAATTTTTTCTTATTGTCACTTATTGTTGACACAAACTTTGATATTTTGGCAATGTGGCAGATGCTTTCTACTGCCTCAAGCCTTTCTAAAGCATCAGTTTAATATCCAAAGTAATTTTTTTTATGGTTTCTTTTTATACTACGACCTTCATTTCTGTTTTTCCAGACATCTTCAATTGTTGGTAAATAAAACAATAGATACAATCAGCAACTATCTACAACAAATATGTAGTACAAAAATAGCACCGAGAAAGAACTGTTATTTTATACCTATGGATGTAAGAATGGACATGAAAAAATGCAATGGTGACGGAGTGAGATGGGAGGAAGTACTGTATGATTACAATTAACTGAAACATTACCAGGTGCATGGGCACTTAGCCCCTTACACCTCTGATTTGAACCATAAACACTTTATACACTACTCTCTCTCCCTCTTTCTCATTCTCTCTCTCTCTCACACACACTTATACACATTCTTATACACACCACACGTCGTTGTGTTGACATACAAAATATGTAGCTACAGACATTGCTACATTTACTATTATTGCTATAGATGCTTATACTATTGTTGTTATTGCTAATTGGCTATTCAAAAACTGATAAGCTGATAGTGATGGTTATACTGGTTTTCATGTTGTAGATAGTTGAAGCATTGCTGGCGGTGAGCGTGCGCGCACGAGCGTCTGTGCTTGCTTGTGCGTGTGTGTGTGTGTGTGTGTGTGTGTGCGTGCGCGCGCGCGCGGCAGTTTGGTATGATTCGAAAGCTACAACATTGCAAGGAAACGCATTGTGACCAGCAATGTATAACAATATCCGATAGTCTAGTCGATACTGTGATAGACACACGCACAAACACACACACACACACAAACACAGATATACGACGGATTTCTAGCTCGGGCTAGAGTAGTAGACACATGCCAAAGGTGCTTCGCAGTCGGATTGAACCCGAGACCACATGGTTGCAAAACGATCTTCTTAACCACATGGCCATGCCTGCGCCTATATATAAAACTATTTTATTTTTATACATTCAACCATTAAAAGAATATGAACCCCTACTGAAAAGAATAATTAAAAAAATAACTTGAGAACAGCCGTTATTAACATAAATGTACTTATGAACAGAGGTATCCCAACTATGACTCGTCCATTTAATTTCAGACATTGTATCTTGATCAATATTATTCAATATCCGTTCCTGTTTCCGACGGCAAGGTGTGATTTGGAAGACATTTGACTGTTATTTATAACAGACCAAGCAACCACTAAGAGGATCTCTGAGTCCTGATATTCTTGTAGTTACTATTGTTACTGTTGCTACTGGTGCTGCTACTGAAGCTACAGCCGTTGAAAATGATGATGATGATGATGATGATGATGATGATTCTACTGCTTTTGATCGTGGAATTTTTGCTGCTGATAATGATATGTAAAAATGCCCGTTAATAAATTGCATCTTTTCAGAAAATAATTCTAAATGTAAACAAAACATCAATAGGAATGTTATCGTTATTTCTGTTATTTTCTCCAAATTATAGCTTTTATTTCATCTGAAGGTCCATTTGCTTCTTAAAACAATCTATAAGAAGATCAAATTTTCATCTTTTATCTTTTATGTTTTACTTGTTTCAATCATTGGATTGCGACCTTGCTGGAGTACCACCTTGAAGGGTTTCGTTGAACAAGTCGACCCTAGTATTTATTTTTATGTCTGATGTTTTATTCTATTATTATTCATCGTATCGCGACCAATTAATTTGAAATTATCACATCAAAAATCACCTAAACTAACACCATTATAGGAAATCATAACAGCTCATATCATTCCTTCCTCCCCACAACACTACTCCCTCTAGAATTTCCCATGATTTTCTTGCAGCCTTTTACTCGTAATTCTTCAAGGGAAACATTTTGTGAAATACATCAGTGTCGGAGGACCTGCGAAAGCCATGAGGCTCTCCCACTTCCTTCAAGCCAAATTAAAAATAAATAAAATAAAATAAATAAAATAAAATAAAAAGATTCTAAATTCAATTTCATAAATAAAGCTCAGACTGTAGACCATTTTACACGAAACACACACAAAAAAAAAACTCCTTGAGCTATGATCTCTGTTTATGCACTTAAGAAAAGGATACCAAAATATATTTATGTCGCTTAGGCAAAATTTCAATTGGCGATTAATAAGTATTATATTTATACAAATAATAAGTTAACTGAAACGTAAATGCCAGAAACAGAAATAGCAGTGTGACAACTATATAATATTAAGGTATCAATTTAAATCTAGCCGCCGCAGCATTTTTTTTTTTTAATGTATTCATTGCAGACCTTGCAACCTTTCACACCTTCAGGGCTTGGAGGCTGTTGTATTTTCTCTGGCACATTTCGAACAAAATTGAAACGAAAGGGCGTGGTTTTAATGGCGAGAAATAACGATTTGCACTCTTTTTTTTTTCTTTCCTGAGCGTACTGTAAATTAAAGACAAATTTCTTGCTAGTGATTTAATGCTCATCTTAATTTTTGGTAAGTTCGACCGAAAAATAGGGAATGTTTTTACGATTTTCTTCCACATTTACGTTTTCAACCACCTCGAGGCCAACTAAAGATGCTTCAAAGTCAAATAAATAAATACATAAAAATGAAGCCAGGAAACGAAAATTATTATTAAACCGCTGAGAAAAAAAAATGTGTCTTTGATGTGTCTCTGTATCTCCTAGTCTAGAATTAAAAATACACGGATTTAGAACAAAAGAAATATCGTAAAAATCTTGAGATATCCATTAGAACTGACAATCAATTATGTTTAAGTAGGTGGATTGTCTCATTAATAAACAGCACAAAGATTCTTTATGGCAAGTTTTT
>NC_142928.1:155062045-155064545 GCF_046866305.1 Octopus bimaculoides
ATAGTTTAACACATAGGGATCTCACGGTTTCGAGAGTGAGTATACTTGTTGGTCTCTAAAGAAACTACTTACTTATTGATATATAGTGTAAATGGCTTAGTTTGGTGAGAGGAAAAGAAAAAAAATTAGCCTCAGACTTAGAGATATAACTCAAATGCTTGCAGTAAAGTGCACCTAATAACAAAAACGATCCTTCTGGCAGGTTTTCACACTATTTCGGTCAACCAAATTTCACTTACAAGACTTCGAGCGATCTGAGAATGTGATAGAAAACACTTGCTCAAAGTATTACGGTGTGCGAGCAAACCCGAAATCAGATACATATAAAAGGAAACCTTTTTAACCTCGGTTACTTGGATATAGGCCGAAACGTTTTAGAGACAATAACTATGGGAAGAAAATTTTCTCCAAGACAAAATCTCTCAGCGAATGCCGTTGGCGTTCGAAGATGCAGAAACGAGTTGATAATAACAGTGCACGTATTTATTTGATCTTCTCTGCTTCATGCGTTTATACTGTCTATCTACATGTATGTATGTATGTATGTATGTATGTATGTATGTATGTATGTATGTATGTATGTATGTATGTCTCTTCTATATTTTAATTCTTATAAATCTTCCAACAAAGATACAAGACTCCATCTTTGGGATGTAGTTAACGCAGGCAAATACACATTTGGAACTTGAGAAAACACTTGCATGTTTTTACTGTTCCACTCACAAATTGGACATGTAATGTACGAATCAGCAGGTCAATTTCTCTTTCTGAAAATCCCAGTTTATCCAGATTCTCCTTTAAGCGTATATATGTATGTAAGTATGTATGTATGTATGTATGTATGTATGTATGTATGTATGTATGTATGCATGCATGTATATATATATGTATGAATGCATGTATTTCTCTCTTTCTCTCTCTCTTTCTCTCTCTCTATATATATATGTATATATATATATATATATATATATATATATATATATATATATATATATATATATATATATATATATATATGTATATATATATATATATATATATATATATATATATATATATATATATATACATATATATATATATACACACACACAAATGTGCACATGTGTGTACATACATAATAATAATAATAATAATAATAATAATAATAATAATAATAATGGCAATGATAATATATGTATGTACACACATGTGCACATTTGTGTGTGTGTATATACATATATATATATATATATATATATATATATGTTTATATATATGTATATATATATACATATATATATATATATATACAGACACACAAATGTGCACATGTGTGTACATACATATATTATCATTGCCATTATTATTATTATTATTATTATTATTATTATTATTATTATTATTAACAACATCAATAATAACAACAACAACAATAATGATAATCCTTTCTGCTACAGGCATAAGGTCTCTGAAATTTTGCGGGAGAGGGCTAGTCGATTACATCGACTCCAGTATGTAACTGGTACTTATTTCATCAAGCTCGAAATGATGAAAGGCAAAAGCAACCTCGGCAAAAATTGAAGTCAGTAAGTAAAATCAAAGAAATACCGGTAAGCATTTTGTCCGGCGCGTTAATGATTTTACCTGCACACCGCTTTTTTAGTGCTTCATTAACTAATATAGGAGTGTCTGTATTTACCGACGCATAGATTTTTGCACAGCGTACATAATATCCACTTTTCCTTTTCTCGCTATTACCCTCTCTCACATTTCATGGCACTCCCTTCATTCTCATCACTTTCCCTCCTCCTTTACCTCAGTCTGTCCCTTTCCTTTTTTCTCTCTTTCTCGTCCCTTCCTAATTCTTCAATCCCTCTATCCATTACCCCACTCCTCTCCTTCCACGTGACCGATGTTCGGCCATGCCTGACCTTTCTTTCTTGGTTCGACTACCAGCCGTGCAGCATCTCTCGTATTTCTTCCCATGATATTCATCTTTTATGTTCCTGCCGTAAGGCTTCACTTCCGCACACGCCAACTTAATTCAATTCGTCCTTAGTCGAAAGACACCTGTTGTTAATGTCCCGTTGTTTGTATTTGTAATTGTGTAACATTTCTCCACTTTTTTCTTTTCGTCCTAGTTTTCGTATACATTCGCTTGCCTTTTTCCAAAGAATCTAGTGTTCTTAGCTTAGATTTCCCTGGGGCCGGCCAGATTAGAGCAGTCTCGAGATTAACCGGCCGAAACTGTAAAGACGATCTGCTTCTCGACTGAAGATTGAAAGCTCCGAATGTCCCGTCCTTGTTTTTTCCTGTCCTTTTTTTGTATCACCGACTGTCCGAATGTTTTGTTGTTTCCTGTTGCGTTCTTGTTCCATTTTTTGTTTTGGCTGTGTGGTTGAGGCGCAGTAGTGGCTGTGTGGTAAGTAGCTTGCTTACGAACGGCGCATGCGTCGCTAGTTAGTCTGTTGCTTACAGAGAGAGAAGACGCAAGTTTCGGTTCCGTGAATAGAAAAAA
>NC_142928.1:155069545-155072045 GCF_046866305.1 Octopus bimaculoides
AACGTTTCTGTCATTTCACTGCTCTAGACTTTATTTATTGATCCATGAAGCTTGAAAACAGAGGTCGGCAATGCAACCAAGCAGAAATAGCAACAGTACCACAAAAGAAAGCAGAACCAATTAATAAAAGAATGTAAGCAGCAGGTTCCAGCCGCTGTTCTTTATCACTCACAGTCAATAATTTTATTATACGAAAAACAATCAGATAACAGGATTGACAAAAAGGAAATAAAATATTGAAATTTAAAATACTAAACGTTTTTGCCTGCCCACTTTTTGAAGTTGCAGAATCACAGCTTTTCATATACACTTTATAAACTGGCAGCAATGAGAAGTCACAAGATTACTAATTTATGTTTAACTAGCATCCATTTGACAAACATGTGGCTAAATACTTACATTGTGAACGATTCATTTTTCTGTCCACAAATAGTTACTGTATTGTAAAAATTTCTCTTATCTGCTAAACTAAATTTAATGTTGATTCGAACTCCCTTGAACCTTCTGTATATCATTATATTATAATGTTGTTATAATTCCTTTATATAGATATACAGAATAAAAAGAAAAAAAGGTTATCTTTTATATAGACTTGAACTAGCATCAGTTACATTTTACTGCAGAGATCCACCGAGAGAAATTACTACATTCTCATATCTGAAGTTGACTTTTTGGGATCACGTCAGTCTAATGCTAAAAAAAAAAAATTAACTATGGCTTTGTTTACGTTCTCCACTAAGCAATAAATAAATGAAGCTACGAGCAGCTATACCATCCATTTTAATTAGCATATATGATATTGAGCCTCGATTTGGACAAGGAAATAATACACAGAAATAATTTACACAGAATAGGTAGATGTTTCAAATATACACACTGTTGTGTGTTTGACTGGAGCTTGATAAGTTATTTTTCTAATTTTACGGACTTCTTTGATTATTTATGGAGCATTAGAGCCAGTCCAGTGTACAAAATGATACACCGCAACCACATTCAGCTGATCTCAGCTTCTTAGAGGTATTTTTAGTTGTTTGTTTTCCAAACTAGACTTCTGTACGAAATATCGCACAAACTTTGCCGAAAAAATGCAGCAGCCGACTTCAATGGGGGAATGAATCTGCGTGGCACCCTTTAACATGAGACTCATCAAGCAATAGCTGGTGTCTAGCTTTCCTCAGTGATGTCATTTGCAACCTGACGCTGATGGTAAATTCGATTCAGAGGATTTCCTCTCGTATCTGAATACTGGGCTTTCAGTTTCACCTACTCTTCTTGTGCACTGGACAGATTGAGCAAAGTGGTCCTGACTGGTAAGTTGTTTTAATGCCTTTATCTATAGAACTCTGGGCAGCATCATGTACTTTGCGTAGCTGTAACTGCTCTTTGCACTTAAATTCGCATTGGTGAATTTTCATGCTGCGTTCACACTTGAATGTCTACCATTTTATGTTTCTTTTTGCAATCATCATTGCACCCTGCCCCACACTGAGTGAAATGATGGTAGGACCTAACGAAGTGCTTATTCAAACAACCACCTGAGAACATTGGATGCAAGATAATGATTTGACAACATCTCATCAATGTGTTACAGGTGCAGAAATATGTCGAAACAGTTGTAGTGATTTTAGATTTAAAAAATCTCGTTTATTCCATTTTCTGTCATCTGTCTGTCTGTCTGTTTATGTATGTATGTATGTATGTATGTATGTATGTATGTATCTATCTATCTATCTATCTATCTAACTAGCTAGCTATGCTCGTAATGAGTAGATAGACAGCCGACAACTGATGAAGGGTCGTTTCTCTGTTTTACTTGTCCTGTTTCCCATTTTTCCTCCAGTTGTCGCGCATTTAACTCGTTTGTTTCCAGATTTCATGTTATTTACACAGTTGGTGACGTCCTGTACCCATATATGCATACATACATACATACATACATACATACATATATATATACATATATATATATATATATATATATATATATATATATTATATTATATATATATATATATATATGTATATTATATATATATATACATATATATATATATAATTGACACCACTGCCGCTTATAACCTATACACACACACACACACACACACGCACACACACACACAGACACACACACACACATATATATATATATATATATATATATATATATATATATATATATATATATACATATATAAATCGAAAATCCTTGACTAGAAACCGCCGATTACAGAGTGATCTGTTCGTACTAGCTTGTCCTTTATTTCATCTTATACTTATTTTCCTTTTGCTTATTTCTCATCTTCTTTTATACCCATCTTCTCTCTCGCAAACACTTTTTCATTCTTTATCAGTTTACGATCAATCTCTTACTACCTTTCCTTTTTTTTTTGGAATGGGTCAATATATATTTGTTGTTTTTACAGTTGTTTTGTTGTTCTTATTTTCGTCCCTATTGTTGTTTTACTCCCTCTTCTCTTTTTCCCAATCAACAACGCTCACC
>NC_142928.1:155079545-155084545 GCF_046866305.1 Octopus bimaculoides
GAAAATGCTACCGAAGTTTAGTACCACTTCGAGATAAACTGTAAAGGTATGGAGATGTTACCTGGCACAACTGTCCGAGATGCACGCAAAACGACGCAACTGTACTGCATGCACACTTGCAATATCCGAACGTCGTTGAATTGTGGAGTTATGTCGACCAACTGTTGTTGCCTGTAGGACGAATCTGACTATTAGCTAACTCAATCGTGATATTCTACTCACCACTCCCTTTAACAAAGCGGGACAGGATGTGTTCTTTTATCTAAAGTCTATGATGCAAGACGTTATGGGCGAACGCGACAGAATTAAAGGCAGACACCTTTCCCTTCGATCAAGCCCTCGTCAACATTTTCAAGCTCCGCATGAAAAAGAAAGTGAAAGTAGAGAGCGAACTAATCAAAAGATAGGTGATTAGCAAAAAATGATTAATGTGAATGGAGCTACTCTAAGCATGCGCTTGAATATTGGAGAACAGCAGCTGGGCCAAGATTTGTGCCCATGGTGATCGGAGTGATCATGGATCTGTAAGGTGCCTTGATTGGCCTTATTTGGATTTTCCCTGTATCAGAAAGGCTACAATCATCCAAATATACCTTTTTTCTCATTTCTTTCTCTCTTCCCTTTCTTCTCATCATTTGAACTAAGTGTGTGTTCAAATATCACAGAGGCCAACATCGCATTCCATCATGCCAGGGTTAATAATGAAGTACCAGTTAAGTGTTAATGCTGATTTAATCTACTATACGCTCCTACCACTAATCTGTGACCCAGAGCCAATGTCAAAACTCATTATCATTTGCAGTGTTATGTCAAACACAAACAAAAGTTGGATCTTTCACATGTGGTATGTTGCCAGACGCTCACTACACTCTATCAGCTAGACAATACGGTCAGTTGAAAGTTAATCATCACATTATTAGAAAAGATGTCATAACGATGGTTTCAGAGCAATTCTGGATCGAAGTAAGTCTGAGAAATTTATTTGGAGGATTTTCAGGTCGGATTTTATGAACAATTTTCAAAAGCCCTTGACCTAGCAGTGCTTGTTTGGAATAAATTCTATAAATATGTATTTATTGAAGACGCCAACAACGGAACCTGTCCGAGATGCGGGCAGGGAAACGAAGCTATTCAGTTAGCACTTGTTCGGTGTCTATGCAATACTGATTTGGGGTTTGAGGTCGAACAGCTGCCATTGTGAAGGTCGTCCGATTACCTTCCTTTCTCAAGGAAGAGTGAACAGTCTGATGGCTATTGGCATAAAGTTGTACAAGGAATGCAAGTGAAAGGTTGTCCTCTGAGATCAAATCCTCATCAACTTCGCATACCACTTGAAGATGAAGATGATGTAGCGAAGCAAACTTCCTTCCAGTAAATTTTCTGAAAGGTGGGCGAAATCAAGGACGTTGCTCAAGATCGCGTCCACTGGTACGAAAGAGTCGGGACCCTATGCTCCTTACGGAGAAATGTGGACTAACAAA
Source organism: Octopus bimaculoides (assembly GCF_046866305.1). Taxonomy (NCBI): domain Eukaryota; kingdom Metazoa; phylum Mollusca; class Cephalopoda; order Octopoda; family Octopodidae; genus Octopus; species Octopus bimaculoides. Next base: position 155,081,027 of record NC_142928.1, read on the forward strand.
ACTAACTGGGCGAGAATGGTGAAATTGGTGTTGCCACATAGACCTTCACACATACAGCTGTAGACTGGCGGCAAGCATTTGTGGGTCCTCCCATTAATGTGTCAAACTAAGCTGGGGTTTTGTATATCCGAATATCCGAATTGGTTGTTTCTATTTTGGAGAGATTTTATTAGTTTCTTGCTTTTTATTGCTTTGTTGCTTAATAGTGTTTCTTTATTATTTCTCTAAATTGTTATTGTTAGATTCCTTTTTGTACCGTATCAGTTTTTGTATTTCGCACTTGTAAAAGCATCAGTGTCTCTGAGCCCTTATTATTATTATTTTGGTTTGGCTCAGGTTCGGTCTTATTCTTGGTAGGAATTATGTGGATAGTGGGTTACTACCTGTAACTGTAGGTATCCACGAAGCTTTTAGCATTATCATTATTGTTGAGTGAGAGAGCAGTGCATGCCATCAAAGTGACACTGGGGTAAAATATGCGAAGCCCAGTATACCCATCATGACTACCCGTCTGATAAGGGCACACTACGCAAATGCAACACAACCATATGTGCGTGATATGGTGTTCTCATATCAAGATAAACAGTCCATGACCTCGCAGGTGGGGCCCAGTTAGAATTTTTTTCAGGTCGAGTAGCCCATCCCGCTCAAAAGGTCCCTGAATAACGGTTGCCTAATGATGTTTTACGAAACACCCATGTTTCCAGAGGTGAATTATCCAAACTCCAAAGAATTCCTCTCAGCACATGGCTATGATGCTCCCCCACTACTTCTGCTTGTGATCAGAGACGCACATATCATCAACCACCAAGGGTCACGCTCAAATGGTTAAGGTCAAACAACTGACAAGCAAATTTGTGGTATTGAGCAGAATATTTGCTGTAGCCCATCAAAACAAAACATGTACATAGTAACACTTCCAATCAGTTAAGATCAGAAGCCATGAGAGCCAAATATTATTATTATTATTATTATTATTATTATTATTATTATTATTATTATTATTATTAGGTCAACGTAATTGACATAAATCCACTCCTAAAAATTCGCAACCTGATGCCAATATCAGAAACGGATATTATTATCATTATCATATTTGTTATGTGGTTTTGTTAATTTCATATGACTTTTTTCATTCAGTGTATCTCTGTGCATAGGAAGTGTGTGCAGTATTACCTTGCAGGAAAGATACGTTGCAGAATTTCTCTTAATGGTTTTTGTGGTGTTTTAATCTTGCTCTTGAAAGCTTTTATTTCATGGGAAAATTCTTTTATTCTTTTAATGGTTTCAGTAGCCTTAATTTATTTCCTATCAGTTTTGTTGCCGCTTTATGTCCGGAAGTTGATCTATGATTGAGTTTGTAACAGCTGATATTCCCTGAGTGTATCCCTGAAAGGTTGGCTGGTCCGGTATCATCGCTAGGAGTTTATCCAATGTTTTTTTTTTTTATGTTTCAGTAAAGGTTTGATTTTTATATTTCTGATTTCTTTAGGTATCAAACTGAAAAATTGAGGGACTCAAAATATCAGACTAGTTCAATAGAGTGTTTTTGCTTGTAATTTCGAAGGTGGTATATTTGGAAGCTAACACTGTCTACCAATTCGTGCATTAAAATTTTCTCAAGGGTTGAAGTTTGGATACGTATATCTCTCTCTAAGATAAATATGTACTTAGTTGCTTTACCGAACTGAAAATAGCAATTGTAGAATATGCTTTGTGCCTTGAAGAGAATCTTTTGAATTGTGTGCCGTGTTCTAATAACTAGTTCGGTCTTTATGTCATTATTCGCATACTTTTTAATGATATTCAGCACACCAGTTATTATTGGTACTAGTTTCTTTTTTATCTCAGATCACATACCTTAAATCTATTTCGAGTTTTTGTACTTTTATAGTTTTTCGAATTTCCTGCCGGAGATGCTAGCAGGAAAAAAGCGAGATGGCTATCAGAGCGCATAAGTTTTCGTATAACCTTTGAAGATATTTGGGTTGTATGATTTACAACTTGTCATGAGTATTGACAATCATGTCGAAGCTATGTTAGTGAAACATGTCGTGTTTGGTTTTCACTTACACCACATAAACTCAATAAGTCATTTAACGGTGTATCTCGAAGCGAATGCGACTATAAACAATAGTTTGTAATATACTAGATTAAAAACCAAGTCTTGGATTGACAAGCATATTCTAAATGTAAACAATTTCTGTTTTAAAAAAAGTGACTATATATTACTCAATTGATACAACCACGTATCCGGTTTTGTGTTTATATATTTTCTATTTACAGGGAATGGACAACCGGAAATGTGTTGGATGATTGTTTATATATGTTGATTGCAACCGGAAATGAGGTGATTGAGTATTTATATATGTTGATTACCTCCACTATGCTGGTTATGGTAGTCGAGATTTATTATTTTAGTTTGATGTATGCTATATGTGAAGCATTGATCTTCTGCAGCTAAATTGCTTTTAGTCCAGAGCTCGTGAGCCATTGTTAGTTTTCATATAGGGCTATTGTCTCTCTGCTTCAAGTCTTGCCGGATATTGAGCAAGGAGACTACTTTTCTCTGTTTTGTTACATATTTTTTGAGTTCAGCATTGAACTTATCTTTTGTTTTTGTTTCCTACTTTTTCTTTAGATTTGCAATTAAACCTTTTCTATCAAAGTAATTAGTTTCTCCTTTACAACTTATTATTTCCTTATAAAGACAGACAAAACGTTTTGTTTGTTTTATTTCGTATTGTTTTATTATACAGTGTACCTTAGCTTGCTTCTAAGTATTGTTGTAGAGACACTTTATCATTTAGTTATAAGACCCATTCCCCACTGTTATCCTGGTAACTACAACCTATCTATACATCAGCTTAAATACTTTGAGTTCAGAGTGCAGTTAATAGTCATCTAGTTTTTCTGTCCTCGTAACTTAGTGGTTCGGCAAAATAGATGGATGGAATAACAAGGCTTAAAAAAAAAAAATTACTGAGGTCGATTCATTTGACTAAACATTCTTCGAGGCGATGCCCTAGCATGGCCGTAGTTTAATGACTGAAACAAGTAAAAAAAAAAAAAGCTCTTCAGTTCACAAACCTTTAACTTCGTTTTATTGAACCCACAGCTTATGGACTAGTTTTGCTGATTTGTTTATAACTATTATCTGATTTCAAGCATTAAGTTTGTTTTCAATATCAGCATGACACGTTTGTACTCCACTTTTTCTAATTTACTCATTCATTTCTGTACATAGTACCATATGTAAGCTTCATTAACTCCAAAATGATTATAGTTATTTCGTTCTAATTCTCTGATTTCAGTGTCTAGATCAGTCACGGGGAAAATGCAGCCCGCAGGAATTTTCTGAATGGCACGCCAATCGAAAATTACCTTGAATATGTCTAGTAATGCGGCATGAACCATGTCTCATGCGGCCCATTTCTCGAAAAAGGTTGCACATGCCTGATCTAAACCTAACTTAATTTGAGTTTCAATGAATTACTATTTTCTTTGGTAATTTTGTAT
>NC_142928.1:155089545-155112045 GCF_046866305.1 Octopus bimaculoides
TTGATACAAAAAAACAAACAAACAAACATGGTCACAGAAAAAGAATCCGAACAAAATACAGAAGAAAGGTGAAAAGAAAGAAATGAAAAACGAGCAAAATATTTTCTGTGCTTTTCATTAGGATGTTATAGCTATAGTGTAGAGTAACATGGTAGAGCTTCCTGTGTGACGGACAGCGCTTCCTTTCCATAAGTAGTGCATACATTGTGTTGTATATATTTGCCTTATTTGCAATGTCTCTCACCAAAAAGACAAGATAGTTCGTCAAATACACAAATAGGAAGATCCCAAACGAGCTAGCGATAAGTTGGAATTAACGATGGTACAGCTGCGTTATTGACATATTTGCAACATGTTAGTTGTGTCAAATATTCACAAGACAATACAATTAGCAGACTGCCAACAACGTCCGACAGTAGAAACTAGCAGTGAAAGAAATAAAATAAACAATTCTGGTTGAAATTCATGAACGCTGGCGCAATTTGAAAACAATAAATAAATAAGATTTTTCTTAGCAAACATTGATTCATTAGCTAAATAAAAAATTAACAAAAAAATAAAATAAAATGAAAGAAGTGATTTATTGGCAGAAACGTTAGAATGTCTAACAAAATGCAGGTTCGATTACGAAACCATACCGAGGTTAACGTTATCTTCCGATGTCGATAAAATAAATTAGTAGCAGTCAAAAAAGAAAAAAAAAACAAGATTGGCTATAATAGTTATTCCTTCCCACTAGTGTGTCGAGCTGGCAGAGTCTTTGGAAAACCAACAAAATGCTTAGAGTCATTTCTTTTGACTTTACATTCTTAATGCAATCTCTGCCGAAATCGGCTTTGCCTTTTATATTTCCGGGTTCGATAAAATAAATACCAGTTGAATCTTGCGGTCGATATAATCGACTATACCCATCTCCTAAAATTTCAGGCAATGTGCATGTAGCAGAAGAGATTATTCCTTCCTACTAAATTCGTAGCTTCGCACTTAATTTAGAAATCATTTAGTTTACTTCAGACGGTGAGCTGGCAGAATCGTTAGCACTCCGGGCGAAATGCTTAGCGGTATTTCGTTTGCCGCTACGTTGTGAGTTCAAATTCCACCGTGGTCGACTTTGTTTTCCATCCTTTCGGAGTCGATAAATTAAGTACCAGTTGAACACTGGGGTCGATGTAATCGACTTACCTTTTCCCTCAAAATTTCAGGCCTTGTGCCTATATTAGAAAAGATTATTTAGTTTACTTAAAACGGCGAGCTGGCAGAATCCTTATTACGCTGGATAAAATTGATTAGCGACATTTTTTTTCCGGTTTTACCTCTGAGTTCAAATTCTGCTGAGGTCGGCATTGCCTTTCATCCTTTTGGGGTCAATGAAGTAAGTACCAGTTGAGCATTAGGGTCGATGTAATTGACTAGACCCTCCCCGCAAAATTTCAGGCTTTGTGCCTATAGTGGAAAGGATCATTTAGTTTATTTCAGGTGTCCGTATGACAAAAGTAGTAGAGTGACAGATTAGATATTATACTGCAATATATAATGCTTCGAGTTCAAATCCCGTCAAGGCCGTTTTTGCATTTCATTCTCGATAAGGTCGATAAGGTAAGTACCTTTTATATACTGTTTTAATCAATTCAGTCGCATATACCGGCCCTCCTACATCCTTATGGCCTTGTGGTAATACCAGAAATCCAGGTACATCAACATGCATGACGCCAGAAATGGCTAGGTACGATAACATAGAGCTCACAGTGCGGTAAACAACATTAAAGACAGCAAGCGTTAGTAGGATAATGTGGATATGCAAGCACCAAATCTAATTTAAACAGCAGATCCAACTCTGGGGTTGATCTTTGTTCTGGTATAGGTATAAAAAGTGAACACAAATGACGTTTGAAATTTACAAAGCTGTTTCGGTAGACTTTTATTAATGCATTCACAGATTTCATAATTAACTAATTTAGATAAATGAATTTAAATAGTATGGTTGATTGATCTCTTTGTTTCTTATTTGTCCGTTTTAGCAACACCTTTTAATCTTGTATAATCGAATGTTAAGTTTGATTGAACTACTGATCCAACAAACGTTGAATTTGTCCAGATCGATGTAAGAAATCTTTCCTGTTTGAAATTTTACTTGATTAAAATTTCATCTGATGGTGGTGGTTTATATATTAAGATGTAATTTTCTATGAATGCATTAATAAAATTCTATCGAAACAGCTGTCGTAAATTTTAAAAGCCATTTGTATTTACTTTTTATATGCATTATATAGTATAGGAAGCCAACTTCAAGGAATGTGATATTGATACTGAGAACTGTGAGAGAAATGCTCAAGATCGAGATCGGTGGTGATCCATCATCGTAGGGGGAGTAACAACTTTTGAGACCAATAAGAATGCCGAACAAAAAAAAAAAAAAAAAAAAAAGAAGAGGAGGCACAGAAAAGATATATCAAGAAGGAATCTTCCAGCCAGAACCTCCAGTCCCACTTGTGGAAGGAGCTTCTGAGCAAGAACTGGGCTCATCATTTAGGATCCATCAATAACACTGTGTAACAAAATTTTTATTTATTGTCTTTGCTCAGTTAGTGTTATTTCTTGTTTATTCTATCTAGAAATCAACGGAAATGACTACTATTCCTTCCAAGCTTTGCTTTTGTGACCTGGACATCAATGTTTTGAAACTGACCTATTTTCCATTACATTTAAGACAGATTCAGCGTTGTGTTGCTGAAGCAGAAATATCGTTATAGAAAATATTCTGCTCAATATCACAGATTTGCTTGTCAGTTGCTTCAGCTTAACCACTTGAGCATGTCCCTTGGTGGTTGATAATATGTGCATCTCTTATAAACAATAATAGTGGGGTAGCATCATAGCCATGTGTTGAGAGAGATTCTTTGGGGTTTGAATAAATATAACGAAAGCAAAGTTTGGAGGACATATTAGCCATTTTTCATACTTTCTAAAGGGTTAGCAAATAGGAGATAACATTTGCTACCCAAGGACAAAAATCGTGTTACACAGTGTAATATATAAAAAGGCCATCATCCTCGACTTGAAGGGATATACACCACGACGATGTTATACAATAGTATAGTACAGTGTAATATAGTATAGCATTGTACTGTATAGTATTCCATAATATATATATAGCATATTTAATAATAGAAAAGTATGAATTCCAGAGCATATAAGGTTGCGTTGCTAAAATTCCATTTATGTCAAGATGACTTGACAATTCTGTCGGATGTCTCCGATGAATTAGAAATTAGTGCATATCTATGTTAAAAATATTTCACAAATTTTGCCATTTCAAACTACACATGCTGATAAATAACTAGCTTTTTAAAGAGTTCTATAAAAGGCTGTTTTGTATACACAGGAATATATTTCTGACGTTCAAGCATGCATGTGTTTGTGTATGTGTGAGCGTGTGCATGTACATGTATGTACATCTATATGTGTGTATGTGATTATATATATATATATATATATATATATATATATATATATATACATGCTGCATATATGTGTATGTAGGAAAGGCTTTTTGTGTGCGTGCATTTGTGAGTACTTAGACAAATGCACGCAACCTTCAAGCTTGTCCGCCACGCAAACTTTATATAAATATTACTCTACAAACATTTTGCTGCAATACTAAGAAGAACAACAAATGCACCAGAACAACTACTACCACAACTACAAATCATAATAATAATAATAATAATAATAATAATAATAATAATGATGATGATGATGATGATGATGATAATAATAATAATAACAATGATAATAATAAATTAAGAAGAAGAAGAAGAAGAAGAAGAAGAAGAAGAAGAAGAAGAAGAAGAAGAAGAAAAAGAAGAAGTTCATTATTAGACCCAAGGGCAACATAAATCATAAATGCATTAATATTAGGTTACAGTAACGACTATGACAACAACTGCACAACCAAAACGGCAACAACAATTTCTAAGAAAAGGATGAGACGATGATTGTTGTTGGCATCATCCTCCTCCTCATCATCATCGTCGTCATCGTCGTCGTCATCGTAATCATCGTCATCATCATCATCATCATCATCTTCATCCTTGTCTTTATCAACATCATCATTATCATCATTTTTATCATCATCATCATCATCGTCGTCGTCGTTATCATCATAATAATCGGCATCGCCATTTCTCACATAGACACGGAGACTCAAATATGAAGAAAAATGGAGAGAGACAGACATGGTTTCCGTGTTTCTTTCTCTCCCGTTCCCCATTCCCCCCTCTCTTTCTCTCTCCTCTTTCTCCCCCCCCTCTCTCTCTGCAAGAATATTTATTAGCGCAGCCGACAGAACCCGACGTTGTCGTCATCACCATCATCATCATCATCATCACCATCATTAAGAACAACAACAATAACAAAAATAACCACATCGGAGATACAAAATAAAAAAAATATAAAAAAGCAAACAAACAAAAAAAGCAACATCTACAACAACTACAACAACAACAACAAAAACCCACAGCAACCATCAAAACAAATATGTTAGAGCCGTGTTGGTGGCGTGTAGAAGTAAAGGCAAAGTGAAAGTGAAAGTGAAATATTAAAGAATGATAGAATGATAGAATGATAGAGTGATAGTTGTTTGCCTGCACACATAGCTTTGGTCTCGTTTCATTCTACACGCATACCTACTCAAGCCTATCATGTGAAGCACACAAACTAACAATAGCCGTTCATTAGCGGAGAGAAATCGAGGCGTTTTCCACCATTCATTTATATCCTAGAAGCACAAGTCTTTCGGTGTTTCTAATGATATCTGTACAAGTTTTGGGAAGGTTGTTGGAATCAAAAATGTGTACAGCTTCAGGCAAAACAGGTTCAGTGATTGGATCTGGAGTGAGTGAGCGAGTGAGTGAGTGAGTGAGTGAGTGAGTGAGTGAGTGAAAGATATAGGAAGTAGAGAAGGGCTGGCTGGTTTGGCTGGTTGGATTACTGGAGGGTTGGCTGGTGGGATGGTTGGTGATGACAAAAATGCCATCATATTCATTAGTAAGTAGTGGGGTGGTGATGGTAATGTTGGTGGTGGTGATGGTGGTGGTGGTGATGATGGTGGTGGTGGTGGTGGTGGTGGTGGTAGCAACGTTGATGGTGGCGTCGGGAGTGATGGTGTTTATGGTGGTGGTGGTGGTGGTGGTAGTGGTGGTGGTGATGGTAGTGGTGATGATGGTGGTGGTGGTGGTGGTGGTGGTGGTGGTGGTAGAAATGGTGGTGGTAACTGTGATGGTTGTGGTGTTGGTGGTAGTGTTAGTAGTAGCTTGTTTGTGACGACCATGGTGGTGTAGGTATGGTGGTACTGGTAGCAATGATGGTGGTGATAACAGTAATGGCGATGATGATGTTGATGATGCTGATGGTGGTGGTATTGATGCCTATTTATGGTGATGGTGGTGATGGCGGTTGAGGTTGGAGTGGTGGTAATGATAATGATTATGAATGTGGCGGTTGCAAATGCTTTGTTATTTAGCCCTAGGTCAGTCCAGATCAAGCAGAACTACGATAAAAGACATTCCAGCCACGGTCTTTTCCTCTTTTCAATATTACCCAAGACTTCGTAATCGTAAGTATCAATTCCTTTGTCAGATAGCGAGGTTTGATTTAAGAAATGCTTTGGTTATTATTCCCAGCAGGCTAAGGCGGCGAGCTGGCAGAATTGTTAGCACTGTGAACAAAATGCTTAGGGGCATTTCGTCCGTCTTTACGTTCTGAGTTCAAATTCCACTGAGATTGACTTACTCTTTTACTTGTATTCAGTCATTTGACTGCGGCCATGCTGGAGCACCGCCTTTAGTCGAGCAGATCGACCCCAGGACTTATTCTTTGGAAGCCAAGTACTTATTCTATCTGTCTCTTTTTGCCGAACCGCTAAGTTACGGGGGACGTAAACACACCCGCATCGGTTGTCAAGCGATGTTGGGAGGGACAAACACAGACACACAAACACACACACACATATATATATATATATATATATATATATATATATATATATATATATATATATATATATACGACGGGCTTCTTTCAGTTTCTGTCTAGCAAATCCACTCACAAGGCTTTGGTCGGCCCGAGGCTATAGTAGAAGACACTTGCCCAAGGTGCCACGCAGTGGGACTGAACCCGGAACCATGTGGGTGGTAAGCAAGCTACTTACCACACAGCCACTCTTAGCTAATAATTCTTCCTGGGTCGATAAAATAAGTATAAATACCAGCCGATGTAATCGACTAGCGTCTCCCCGCCCAAAAGTTGACTTAAACGTCTTGGTGTTGGTTGTAGTGATAATGACAGCTGTTGTAATAATAGTAGTGGTTGTAGTAGTAGATGCAATACTAGAAGTGCTAGCTCTTCTGGTGGGTGTGCGTGTGTGGTGGGGGCTGCCTTTGTGGTCATTTAGAGTTATGGCGGTATAGTTGCAGTGGTGGCTCTTGTGTTAATGTAGTGTTAACAGTGTTATGGCTGGTTGCTTCAGCGATTGTTTTAGCGGGAGTAGGCAGTGCCTCTTGTTCTGATAATATTCTTACAATGGTCAAAGCAGCGAGCTGGCAGAAACGTTAGCACGTCAGGCGAAATGCTTAGCGGTATTTCGTCTGCCGCTACGTTCTGAGTTCAAATTCTGCCGAGGTCGACTTTGCCTTTCATCCTTTCGGGGTCGATAAATTAAGTACCAGTTACGCACTGGGGTCGATGTAATCGACTTGATCCCTTTGTCTGTTCTTGTTTGTCCCCTCTGTGTGTAGCCCCTTGTGGGCAATAAAGAAATAAGAAACGTTAGCACGCCGGGTGAAATGCTTAGCGGTATTTCGTCTGTCTTTATGTTTTGAGTTCAAATTCCGCCGTGGTCGACTTTGCCTTTCATCCTTCCGGGATCGATTAATTTAAGTACCAGTAGCGTACTGGGGTCGATGTAATCGACTGGCCCCTTCCCCCAAGATTTCAGGCCTGGTGCCTATATTAGAAAAGATCATTTAGTTTACTTAAAACGAGCTGGCAGAATCGTTATTACGCTGGATAAAATGCTTAGCGACATTTTTTCCGGTTTTACAGTCTGAGATCAAATTCTGCTGAGGTCGACTTTGCCTTTCATCCTTTCGGGTCCGATAAATTAAGTACCAGTTGCGTACTGGGGTCGATCTAATCGACTTGCCCCTTCCCCCAAAATTTCGGACCTTTTGCCTAGGGCAGAAAACAATATTCTTACAATAGTCGCTATGATAGTGTTGAGAGCGACCCATTTTGTAGTGCTGATTATAGTATGGGTAGTTGCAGTAGTGTTAGTAGAATCATTTGTTCTTATTATTGTAGCAGTTACTATGGTGGTGGTGGTGTGGTGACTCTTGCTGTGATGTTGGTTGTAGTAGAGGCGGTTGTGGTAGTATTAGTCTTTGTTTTGCGTGTAGTTGTGATTATTATAGTAGTTACTGTAGTAGTATTACTGGTAGCTCTTGTGGTACTAGTTGTTGTGGTAGCAGTTATAGTGGTATTGGATGTGGCTCTTGTGGTGCTAATTGTTCTAGTGGTGCTTGTTGTGACATAGTGATGCCAGCGTTGACTCTTGTTGTAATGGGAATTGCTATGATGTCAGTGTCGGGTTTTGTTGTGATGAGGATTGCTGTGCTGTTGGTGACGACTTTTGTTGTGGTGGGGATTTTTTTGATGTCGATGTTGACTCGTGTTGTGGTGGAGATCGCTGTGACGTCGACGGCGAGTCTTGTTGTGGTGGGGATTGCTGTCCTGTTGGCGGTGGTTTTCGTTGTGGTGCGAATTGCTATGATGTCAGTGGTGAGTCTTGTGGTTATGGAGTTGCTATAATGCTGGTGGCGAGTCTTATTGTGATGGGGATTGCTATGATGTTAGTGGTGACTCTTTCTGTGCGAGGATTGCTGTGATGTCGGCGGGGACTCATGCTGTGGTGTTGTACTAATTGTCTTCATGTTGTTGTTGTTGTTGTTGGTTTTGTGACACTGATTGTTGTTGTGATGTCGGTTGTTGTTAATATATTGGTTTCAAATTTTGGCACCATGCCAGCAATTTTAGGATAGGGACAAGTCGATTATATCGATCCCAATGTTCAACTGGTGCTTTTTTATCGACTCCGAAAGCACGAAAGACAAAGTCGACCTTGGCAGAATTTGAACTCAGAACGTAAGGATGGGTGAAATGCCGCTAAGCATTTTTTCCAGCGTGCTAACGAGACTGCCAGCTCGCTGCCTTAGTGTTGGTTGTAGTATGGTCTGTGTTGTCGTTGGTTGCTGTTCTGGTAGTTGTAGTGTAATTATCGCTGATAATTATAATAGTGGTGGTGGTCGTGGTGGTTCTGGTGGTTCTGGTGGTGCTGTGTGGTGGTGGTTGTGGTGACTGTAGTGGTGGTGGTTGTGGTGTTGGTTGCGGTGGAGATGGTAGTGGTGGTGGTGATGGTGGTTAGTAATAGTAGTAGTGGTGGCGGTGGCGGCGGTGGCGGCGATGGCGGCGGCAGCAGTGGTGATGATGGAGGTATTGTTTTTGTTGTTGGTGGTGGTGGTGGTTGTGGTTGTGGTGGTTGTGGTGGTTGGTAATAGTTGTTGTGGTTGTGGTGGTGATGTGGGCTGGCCGACCGTGCAGCTGGTCCAAGACCGAAGCCACAAAATCTACAATGAAAGGCATATTGTGCTCCCGAGTCAAAGTCGACGTCCACGATTGATGTGGCGTAGAATGTGACGTGATGGTGTTGCGGCAGCGTTTATAGTGTGCTAATGGTTGTAGTGGTGTTTGCATTGGTAATTGTGGTGGTGATGTTTTGCAGCATTTGTTCTGACATTTCACGGCCTGAGTTCAGATCTTACCGATGTCCTTTGAGGATCAATAATATGAAGTATCAATCTCATACCGGAATTGATTTAATCGATTAACCTCATCGTTACACATCGGACCTTCAGCCGATGTTAAAAACAATTGTCTATAAGGCGCAGGCGTGGCTGTGCGGTAAGAAACTTGTTTGCTAATCTCAAGGTTTTGAGTTCAGTCCCACTGTGTGGCACCTTGATCAACTGTCTTCTACTATAACCTCGGGCAGATCAAAGTCTTGTGAGTGGATTTGGTAGACGGAAACTGAAAGAAACTCGTCGTATATATATATATATATATATATATGTGTGTGTGTGTGTGTGTGTGTATCTATCTATCTATCTATCTATCTATCTATCTATCTATATACTCATACATACATATGTGTGTGTGTGTTTTTTGTTCCCCACCACCGCTTGACAACCGGTGTTGGTGTATTTACGTCCCTGTACATTGGCTCGGCAAAAGATATTGATAAAATAAGTACCAGGCTTAAAAGAAAAATAAGTACCCGGGTTGATTCATTCGACTAATATTTCTTGAAGGCACCAGCATGGCCGCAGTCTAATGACTGAAACCAATAAAAGACAAAAAGGTAAAAGACATTGTAGCGGTAAGGCGGTGAGCTAGCAGATTCGTTAGCACTCCGGTCAAAATGTTTAGCAGCGTTTCGTCCGACTTTACGTTCCGAGTTCAAATTCTACCGAGGTCGACTTTGCCTTTCTTCCCTTTCGGAGTCGATAAAATGAGTACCAGTTGAGTACTCGAGTCGATGTAATCGACGTACTCCTTTACCTCGAAATTGCTGGCCTCATGCCTAAATTTGAAACCAATAGTGTAATGATTATTAGTTCCGCCTTAGCGAAGGCAGAGGTATTGTTTTCAGTCGTCTTTCTTTGTTTGTTTGTCCGTGGACGGGATATCTCAAGAACCGCCCGATGGATTCGGATGAAACTTTCAGGGATGTTTGGCCTTATGAGTGGCACGAACTGATTAGATTTTGGGATCGATCCGGTACTGGACAAGGATTCTGGTTTATTTATCCTGTTTTTTTACTTGATTTTTGAGAGCGGTCAGGTTCATTTTTAGTATTCTCGTTTGTGAGAGAAATCAAGTTTATTTCAGATATTCTCATTTTAAAAATCATCTCTGGCTAATCGTTGAGAGGATGTTGGTGTTACCTTGGCTGAGGTCTGCGCCCTCTCAGTGCTCTTGTTTGAATTAGTTTTGAAAAATCTTGCCTCTCGCAATATAAAATCATTTCTCATGGCTCCAGTAAACAAAATGGAAAAGGCGCTGCCTCGGGGGATGGTGAGAGAGGACGAGCTGGCAGAATCGTTAGCACGCCGGGCGAAATGCTTAGCGGTATTTCGTCTGCCGCTATGTTCTGAGTTCAAATTCCGCCGAGGTCGACTTTGCCTTTCATCCTTTCGGGGTCGATAAATTAAGTACCAGTTACACACTGGGGTCGATGTAATCGGCTTAATCCCTTTGTCTGTCCTTGTTTGTCCCCTCTATGTTTAGCCCCTTGTGGGCAATAAAGAAATAGGTATTTCGTCTGCCGCTATGTTCTGAGTTCAAATTCCGCCGAGGTCGACTTTGCTTTTCATCCTTTCGGGGTCGATTAAATAAGTACCAGTTACGCACTGGGGTCGATATAATCGACTTAATCCGTTTGTCTGTCCTTGTTTGTCCCCCCTGCGTGTAGCCCCTTGTGGGCAGTAAAGAAATAAGAATCGTTAGCACGCCGGGCAAATTGCTTAGTGGCATTTCGTCCGTCTTTACGTTCTGAGTTCAAATACCACCGGGGTTGACTTTGCCTGTTATCTTTTCGGGATCGATAAAATACGTACCGGTTAAATACTGGGGTCGATGTAATTGATTTATCCCACCTTACTCGAATTTACTGGCCTTGTACCAAAATCTGAAGCCAATATTGTGGTGACGTAATAGTCGTTCTTGTTGCTCTTGTTGTTGGTGGTGGTGGTTGTGGTGATAAAAGACTTGGTTTTGATTCTGTTGTTGGTGGTGCTGGTAGGGGTCTTCGTGGGGCGGCGGGTTAAGCGGTGATGAAAATTGTTCTTGCTATTGCCATTATCGTGGTCGTTGTCGTTATGTTGTTGTTGTTGTTGTTGCCGTTGCCATTGTCAATGTTGTTGTTGTTGTTGTTGTTGGCAACGGTAGTGAAATTATTTGGCTCTATGTCGGCCCTGATAGGATAGACTTATGATCAAAGGCGATCCAACCGTGACCGACCGCATTATACAATATGCCATTTTTTTTTTTTTTTGTATAAGACGACAGAGATTGATCTGAGGAAGATTTAGCTATTTCCTTCCCGTCAAACAAACGCGAAAAGGCTCTGCAACTGGGAGTGGTTTACGGTGGTGATGGTGGCTGTTGTGGTGTCAGTAGGGGTGGTTGCAGCCTTAGTAGTGGTAGTGGTGGTGACGGCAGTTGCAGTGGCAGTGGCAGTAGAGGGAAAGGTGTTGTTTATGATGGTGGTGATGATGACAGAAGTAGTGGTAGTGCTGGTAGTGGTAAAGTGCTTACTTTGATGTTCTTGTTGTTGATGATAGTGATGGTGATTGCGGAGATGGTGGTGATAGTAGGGGAAGTGGCTATGGTTGTTGTTGTTGGTAGTGGTGGTGGTGGCGGCAGTGGTAGTGGGAAAGGTGGTTTATGTTGACGGAGGTGATGACAGATATAGTGGTGGTAGTAGTGGGAAAGTTGCTGTGGTTGTGGTTGTAGTAGTAGTAGTAGTAGTAGTAGTAGTTGTTGTTGTTGTTGTTGTCATTGTTGTAGTTGTTAGTGGTGGTTGTTGTGGCTGACAGAGGTGGTTGTGGTGGTAGCGCAGAAGTTGTTGTTTCTGATGCTGGTGGTGGTGGTGGTAGTGGGGAAAGTTGCTGTGGTTGTGGTTGTAGCAGCAGCAGTAGTAGTAGAAGTAGTAGTAGTAGAAGTAGTAGTAGTAGTAGTAGTAGTAGTAGTAGTAGTTGTTGTTGTTGTTGTTGTTGCTGTTAGTGGTGGTGGTTGTGGCTGACAGAGGTGGTAGCGCAAAAGTTGTTGTTGCTGGTGGTGGTGGTGGTGGTTGTGGTGGTTGTGGTGGTAGTGGTGGCGGTAAAATTATTTTGTTGATCTTGTTGTTGCTGTTGTTGTTGTTTTTGGTGGTGATGGTGATGGTGGTGGTGCTGTTAGAGAGGATGGTTTTTGTTGTGGTTGGTGATATTGGTGGCGTAGATATTGTTATTATTGAGTTGTAGATGCTGCTGTTGTCTTTGTTGTTGGGTTGATGTTATTGTTATTATTGTCGTTCGTATTGGTGGTGTGAGGGTGGACATCGGCGGCGGCGGTGGCGGTGGTGACGTTGTTGGAGATTCTGATGATGTAGGTGTTGTTGTTGTTGTTGTTATTGTTGTTGTTGTTGGTTTTTTTTTGTTGATGATGGTGATGTTGGTGAGGTTGGTGGTGTTTGAGAAAAGGTAGAGGAGCTATCAGATAGAAACTGTGTGGAGGGAATCGGGTGGGGCCAAAATTATAAGGAAAGTCTAAGTCTGTCATTAAGAAAGGCAAACAGAGTTCAGTCTAGAATATTCTAAAACTACTGGCAAACATAACAAACGAGGGAGTTACAAAAAATATATATATATATAAAATGATAATAATAATAATAATAATAATAATAATAATAATAATAATAATAATAATAATAATGATAATAAAGAAAAAAAGAGAAAAATTAGGTTTTAAAAAAAGACACGTCAAAATTGGAAAAAGAATATATTTGAGAGAAAAAAATTTTAACGAAGAGATATTTTTAAAAAATACTCGACAAAAGGGAGAAATAATCAAAAATTCTTTCTGTAGGAAAAAATATAAATGAATGGATAAATAAAAATTAAAGGGAAAAGTGCTTTCATATATGCTAAAATGGTATGATGGCATTGATGTAGAATATATTCATTAAGCAAGAACGAAATGTAGAAAAACAGATAGAAGAAAATATAGCGAGAAAGTGAGAGACGAGTCTGGAGTAGAGGTGGGAGAGGAGGTTGAGAGGGAGGGGGAGGAAATGGTGAGGGGAAAGAGATGGGTGGTAAAAGGAGGAGAGAGACGTGAGAATGACATGGAAGAGTGAAAGTGAAAGTGAAAGTACTGAAGAAAAAAGACTTGAGTGGGCGAGAAAGTGTAGACGAAGAAAGAGAGTAGAATAGATTGAGATGAGAAAATGTGAGAGAGAAAGTATGTGAAAGTGTGTGTAAGAGAGAGAGGGAAGGAGGCGGGGAGGGAGAGAGAGAGAGAGAGAGAGAAATGATATGTGCGTGTGATACTGAAATAGAGAGAGAAAAGAAGGGAAGGGGAACAAATAGAGAGAAGTGATAAGAAATAAGTGAAAAGAATTTCAGGAAAGAGATAGAAAGGAAATTAACAGAATGTAGAAATGAATAGGAAGAGAAAAAAAAAACTTTAAAAAGGTGGAAAAGATTGCTAGAAATAGAGGGGATGAGAAGAAATGATAGGAAGAAATAAGTTAGAGTAGGAGGTAAGTAATGTTAGAAAAGAGAGAAGAGAGAGCAGGAAAAATACGAACTGAAATATATATATATATATATATATATATATATATATATATATATATATATATATATATATATACACATATATATAGTGAGAGAGAGATGGGGGAAAGGAAAGAACAAAATATAATAGAAAGAAAAATGAAGGAAGGGAAAGACTCGTAGAAAGAGAGAGAGAGAGAGAGAGCGAAGGAGAGAAAGAGAAAAAGAAAGTATTTTATGATACAAAGATCAAACCTTGTTCTGGTCACATAATAAATCAAGGGACACAAATTGAAATACGAACCAGACGACATTTTCAAAATGATTAGATCCGGACATATCTTTTCCTTGTGTAGAACGAAGCGTCAATTAAGTGATTTTGATTATAGAGAACAGCTTAACTCCGTTATGGCAAGCAACTGTCATTAAAACTGTCGCTCTATTGATCTTCATTCGGGAACCTCCTTTCTGTAATGATACCAATTGCTTAACACTCCAACTTGTAATTTTAGTATCTGTTAGTCTTTATTTGAAGACCTTCGAACTGGAATATACATTAGTTACTGACGTAGGGTGGAAGAAATCGCTGAGAGTTAAGGTTGAGTTGTTGCTGTCTGTCATGTTATATATATATATATATATATATATATATATAATATTTATAGATAGATATAGATAAATAGATATATATATATATATATATATATAAGTATGTATATGTATGTATGTGTATATTATCTATATATATATATATATATATATATATATATATATATATACATACATATGTCTGTAAACATATACATATACCATATATGTATATATATATATATATATATATATATATATATATATATATATATATATATACAGAGAGAGAGAGAGAGAGAGAGAGAGAGATAGAGACAGACAGACAGAGAGACTATTATGTAAATAGATATATAAATGTGTATATACATAAATATATGGACGCATGTATATGCATATATATATAAGCATACACACATATGTGTACGTATATACATATATATATATGTATATATATATATATATATATATATATATATATATATATATATATATATACATATATGTCTGTATATGTTCATATATATATATATATATATATATATATATATATATATATGTATGTGTGTGTATATATCTATATATATATCTATATATATATATACATATCTATATATATCTGTATATATACATATCTGTATATATATATCTATATATATATACATATATATATATATATATATATATATATATATATATATATATATATATATATATACATGTACATCTATGTATATATATGTGCATGTCTGAATACTGTACATATATATGTGTATGTGTGCATTTATATATATATATATATATACATATAAATATATATATATATACATATACATACATACATACATACATACATTCATATATGCATATATGTATGTTCAATCAGAAGATGATAAATGCCGGCCTTCGGTTGGGTCGTCTGTAAATATGTATCTAAGCAAACGTATAAAACCTAGTCTCAGTTACGAAAACTTCAGTTAGTTAAAAATGAAACGAAACAGATACAGAATGTTGTTCGGATGCTTTATATTGTTTATTTTGTTACTGATCGTGTTACTGCTGACCTCCTTCACTATACCATAATTAATCAAAAGTTAATCATTAATCATTAATTATTACTACTAGTGTTGTAATGTTACATTTAGCTGATGTTGTTATTGTTGTTGTTGTTTAGGATTAAGCCCTGATCAAACTGTCCTATGATCAAAAACGTTCTCATCGTGGCCATCTCTTATTTCAAACCACAGTATATCAAAAACTATACAAACCAATATGTCCTTCTCTCTTTTATTTAATATTCTGATAACGAAAAAGTTTGGCGGCTAATTTTAACAAATAGAACAGTCGTGGGTAAACTGCAGCTCGCAGGGCTTTCTTAAAGGTACGCCCAACAAGAAATTACTTTGTATTTTTTTTACATTAGTGCCGTCTGCCTGATAATGAACTGTGTTTCATGTCTATGTTTCTCGAAAATGGTTGTCTATGCTTGATGGAGAGAGTCCCTCTTTGTCATGTGTAGCATTTATTTCAATACCAAATGCTGCTCTGAATTATTACTGTTGTTATTATTACAGACTGCAATAAGGCAGCAATCTGGCAGAACCGTTAGCACGCTGGACGAAATGCTTGTTGGTATTTCGCCCATCGCTACGTTTTGAGTTCAAATTGCACCGAGTTCGACTTTGCTTTTCATCCGTTCGGGGTCGATGAATTAAGTACCAGTGAAACACTGGAGTCAATGTTGTTGACTAGTTCCTTCCCCCAAAATTTTAAGCCTTTTTATAGTAAAAAAGATCATTACAGAGTGCATTCTGTGAAGGAGAAAGTAAACCTGCCAGTAAAATTTGTAACGCAATTTCAATTCCAACATGTATCGTATTTAAATTTCTTAAATATACTGCCCAAGAAAAATGTACCGTTTTCTTTATGTACACAGATCCACCTAGACGTTGTAATACTTCCGTTTCTACCTTCTCTGAAGATAATCTGCTTAATGCCTACCCAGAAAAGTAAGTTTTGTGTAGGGTGCTACTCTGGGGCTCATCTTATCGGAGAATTAAATGAAACATGTTGTCCAAGACGGTTTTGTCTGTACTTTCCAAGCTGTCTTGCTCTAACACCCTTTCAACGCTGTCGATTTGCACAAGCTGCTGAGGGGTCCTATACGGCGTCTCGACATGCTAGAAATAGCACCTAAATCAATTTTGAATCACAACCTAAAAAGCAAAGGACCCATTAGATAATGAATTCGTAGAAAAACAGTATGTTTTAAAAAAAGGTGGGGCTTTGTTAAATCTCATGCCTTTTATCATGAAATTACGCTCGATCAAAGCTGACCTAGACGAAAAATATACTGGAAACTTTTTATTGTTTATCATCTACTAATGGCCTCTGAACCTCGAGAGCTTCTGCGAAAAGCGTCGCCAACAAAGCCTTTAGCAATGTCTTGAATGTAAATTTCCGAGGTTAGTCGTCCATTTATAAACTCTATTCGATGCTCTCCAAGTGTCATATCAAACCACTCCACCACAGTATGCATCAACAGGATTTCCCTGAACACGTATTTCACGAGCCCTGGCATTTCCCAAGTCCTGTTAAGAGTTGAAGACACCTGATTCTACACATTAATGAGATACTTAATGTTACTTCTAAGTGCAAACTTCCGGGAAGAGAAAAATCTGATGATGGTGCTAAATAATTAATAAGTGGGAAGAGAGGGGCCACACATTTTAACGCTTTAGTCTGAAAGTCAACTAGTCTAATTTGGAGACAGTTGCCATCCATGTGGGTTCCAGTTCGGATTTCGGATTTAAGTTTGATTTTCGGATTTCAGAACGACACCCATGCTATTGCGGGTTTACATTAGATGTTTTTCTTCACCCGTCATTATGTTGCCTCAGCATCGGCCGCATCTTTCGGTGTGCCACTTTCAATGTTATTGTTTAGCGTGGTTTGGACACAACCGGCTTTCCATCAAAACTGGATCTGGCAAGATGAAACTGCGGAAACAGTTAAAGACCGGATGACATCATAATCTTCTCGCTCGGAGATGGTAAGACTTTTATCTGCGATACGGCCCGCAGTGATACTATCTCCAGCGGCAACCTTGGGAAATCAGCATCAGACCAAGGATCTGTCGCCGACAAACGGAGCCTCAAGCACCGGGTGTTCTTCGATAGTTTCTTCTCTGATTAATAATAATAGAATCGCCCACAGTTCAGGACTCCCGAATCACCCACTTACATTGTTTAATCTGGATAGAGATTGTCATTCGCAGTCACGAACGCTGTGAGACGGATTTTCTTTTCGGAGCATTTTTTCCCTTTTCTTGGGAATAACACATTCGCCAGTTTGTCCGCCAGATCTATGAAATATCAGAATGACTTGATGTAATGTATATCTTTATAAACAAACCCTTCAATTAAATTACCTAAAAAGGAAGTAAAACAGAGACTAGAAAAGGGAAAAGAGGGAACTACTGAGAGAGAGAGAGAGAGAGAGAGAGAGAGAGAGAGAGAGAGTGAGAGAGGGAGTGTGTGTATATGAAAGAGGGAGAGAGAGAGAGAGAGAGAGAGAGAGAGTGTTAGTGTGCGTGTGTGTGTGTGTGTGTGTGTGTGTGTGTGTGTGTCGGTGTGTCTGTGTGAAAGAGAGAGATAATAGTAATGTGAGAGTCGAAAAATCTTCGATGATGCAGTGGTACGCACGCCATCTATGTGTTTAGGATTACGTAAAATGTTATTCCACATCCATCCGATGTTCACAAAAGAATTAGCAGTAATATCCTCAGCTCAATTCAATTGAAAGAGTTTCAGAATACCATCTTTACAATCATTGGTAGCGATATAAAAATCAATATATGCAACTATCCTCGTGTCCTCAGAAACGACGGTTTCAAATTTTCACTCAACGCTAGTAATCTTAGGAGGAGGGGTATGTCGACCCCCATTGTTCAACTGGTACTTGTTTTTTGAAACCCGAAGGGATGAAAGGCAAATTTGACCTTGGCGGAATTTGAACGCAGAAGATCCGGAAAAATGTCGCTAAGCGTTTTGTTCAATGCACTAAATATTTTGCTACTTCGCCACCTTCGTGTCCTCAGTAATAACACAAGCACTCAGTAATAGTTCACAGATTAAGAGATTAACATAGTGTCTCGAAAACATAAAACTATTTTCAAGACCGATATTTTTAACGGACAAAAATGGTAGACATGAGTTGGAAATGATAGACACGTGATGAAAAAGATAGATAGACGCTGAAAAACGTAGGCACTCCATAAGCAAAAATATAATACGTATTAACTGATGATTGAACGAAAAATCGAATTGTGACGAACATCAGAAGCGTTTAACTGAACATACAGTCTCTATCTGTTGAACCTCCTTCATACTTGCAAACTCTATTCTGTCGCTATTTTGCTCAATATATTTTATCAGTTTGTTTTTACTCCTTTCTTTCTTGCTTTTATTCATTTTTATTTCATATTTACTTATTCATCTATCCATCTTTTAAAGTTATATCTGGTTATCCTCCTAGTAAAGAATGGTGTTATAGCCAAAGGTTCTTTTTTTTTTTTTACATCAGTTGGTTGCATGTAACCGATTTCAACTAGATTTATACATGGCTATTATAAACTGGGAAATATATGTCATAAAAAGGAAACTGTCCCTATACAACCTGGTCGGCCTGTGTGAGCTATGAATAGCACTTCGTTAGGGTGTTTAGAGACGAGTTAGATGAAATGATAGTTGTGCTTGTTGAACTTTCTTTAGGGACGGTGCTGGTTTCCGGTTCTGTCACGCCCCCTGTTGGTATGGTCACGCAATGACTCTCTATGCTCCAAGCCAGGATACATATTAGTGGCATGTTCTACGATGCAAGCACATTCAGAAATCTTCAAAAATGGCTATATTTTCACGAAGAATTGTCATGAAAAGAGCGAGCAGAAATGAGAAAAGAAAGAGTCAGAGAGAGAGGGTGGGAGGAGAAGAAAGAGAAAGTGATAAGCAGAGAAATACACACGCACACACACACAAACATACTCTCACACACACGCGCGTGCGCACGCACACACACACACACACGAACACAAAAGAAATAATGTGAAAGAAAATAAACACAGAAAAGAAAAAAAAAAGTAACAAAATGTTGAAAACAGATGAAAGCAGACGACAATAACAAAAAGATAGAGAAAGGAAAAACAAACAAAAAGAAAAAATAGATGACAGAAATAACGATTAGAAAATTTGCCGTTAGCCTTATCTCGACTAGAATAAACGGTCTGAAATAATCAACACAGAATATTTGAAAACAGCTTCTGTAAGATAATGTTTACAAAACATTAGTGCTGTATTACAAATATTTGCTATGTTACAGCAACAAACTCTGCATGGGGGAAAACGAGACCCAACATGGCAACAAGTCAGTACGAAAACAAGAATATATATATTGTATATTGTATGTATGTATGTATAAATATATGTATATATATATATATATATATATATATATATATATATATATATATATATATATATATATATATATATATATATATATGGGAGAATATACAAAAAATAACAACAGACGAGGACAGGTGGTGTAAATAACAAAAGTATATATTAGTATGACGCTCGGGAATACGGAAAGTCTTTGACGTTTCGAGCTACGCTCTTCAACAGAAAGAATACGGAGACAAGGAGAAAAACACGGAGAAAAAAAAAATTGAATAGTGTTCAGTCAACGGTCATATGTTTCTGTATATGTCCACCTATGAATATGAATGCCTCCGAAACGAAGATGGATTTTTGAAGTAATATGTTTATATTTATGAATTTTCAAAGATCATATATACATGGTTAATGAAAGACTACAAGAAATGAAAGAATCCATCTTTCTCATTATCTGTACTGATGTATGTATGTATGTATGTATGTATGTATGTATGTATGTATGTATGTATGTATGTATGTATGTTTGTATGTATACACACACATGAATATGCATGTGTATAAATTACTGTTGATTCAACGAGAAGCGATGAATGACAGAACTCAAAACTTAAATATAGAGTTTTATTTAATATATTGTAAAGACGGCGGAGCTGGCAGAATCGTGAGCACGCCGGGCAAAATGCTTTGCGGCATTTCGCTCCTCTTTACGTTCTAAGCACAAATTCCGCCGAGATCGACTTTGTCTTTTATCCTTTCGAAGTTGATAAAATAAGCTCCAGTTGAGTACTGGGTCGATGTAATCAATTGGACCCTCTCCCCAATTTGTCAAAATTTGAAATCAATATTTGATACATTGTAACAGAAGAGCTCATAATATCATGTACTTTTGTGAAGGCGCATGGCTCAATGGTTAGAGCATCAGGCTCACAATCACGAGGTAGTGACTTCGATTCCTGGACTGGGCTGTGAATTGTGTCCTTGAGCAAAACACTTCATTTCACGTTGCTCCAGTTCACTCAGTTGTAGATATGAGTTGTCACGTCACTGGCGCCAAGCTGTATCAGTCTGTCTACCTATCAATCTATCTCTCCTCTGTCTCCTCTCTCTCACTCTCTCTCTCTCTCTCTCTATATATATATATATATATATATATATATATATATATATATGGACGCATATGAACTTGGGTAGTACAAATACTTCATATAGTATCACAAACAAACATGTGTGTGTGTGTGTGTGTGTGTGTGTGTGTGTGTTTATTGTGTATTTATTAAAAGTACGCATGTGGTCGGATTTTTGACTTTAAGACTCGGAAATTGGATCGAAACGAAACATGTGGAGCATCTAGATATTTCAGTGACTGTTTATCTGGTCGATTGCTATTAAACTACTCACACAGACAGAGGATGTGATTCCGCACAGTTTTCCCCTCTACCAAATTTTACTAGCAAGGCATTAGTTAACCTGAAGTTATATAGAAAATATTTGCTGAAGATCCATGTACCGGAAGCGAACTTGAAACCACGTAGATGTGAAACGAAGTTTTTAACCACGCAGCCAATACAAACAACACGTAAATGGAAATGAAATCCTACAGCCTACGTTGGATGCCACTGCAAGTAGCAAATTACTCGTTTTATGAGTATGATGTTATTTCTGTTCCTCTTGTATTATATTTGTATATTTTTACAACCATCCTTACCTTTTTCCCCTGTTCTGAATGTATTATTGGTTGGCACATTCAGCTGGTATAAAAGCCATATGTAGCTTATTTCCTACCGACTGGTTGTGTATTTTGCATTTTTGTTTTTTGCGTTTTCTTTTTGTACATTCCGTTTTCCTGTCATTGGCTATATGTTTATATGTTTGTCTTGTGTTTTCCCCAATACTTGCTGGACTTAGTCATTTAATCTATAATAAATGTAATTTTATTTGTTCAATGTACTATAGCGAATTAGTCATGTAAAATGCAACTCCGACATTACAAAGGAACAAATAATTTCCGTCCGTAAAGCTAACTTCTGCTGCTATGGATCTACATAATGGTTGCTTTGTGCAATGCTTGGGCAGTTGGAATTAAGGAGGAGAAGAGGATAGATTTTAAAAATAGACATAAAAAGGATAAAGGAAAACAGTATCTTGACAGGATAAAAAAAAAGTGAAGGAATGTAGGTTGGTTTTATTTGCTCGGAGCTACTCTAAACCTAAACAGAACATCGAAAAATAACAAGAGATATTTTGAAAGATAGACAGATAAACAGACAAACAGATAGATGTAAAGATAGATGCTGTTTAGCATTGAAAGTATTCAATTGTTGAATATAGCTTAACTTATTGAATACTTTTCAAGTTTTCAAGTTCTGTCGATAGAATCCAACCAAATTTGAATTAGGTTTTCTGTCCCGAATTCAAGATGCAATCAAATGGCAGATCAAAGGTAGACCATATCGGAAACGTTGAAGCTTTAAGTTATCTCTATCCCTCTTTTCTTCTTCTTGTTTTTTTTTTTCTATCCACAAGTTTGCTAAGCCAGAACTGACCAAAATCGCCACGCGAAAGCAAAAATCAAGAAAATCCATTGCTAGAAATTGAATCTATTATTATAAATGGTGGTGTAGCCATAAGTCGAAAGATGAAACATAAGTGTAAAGGAGAAATTTGCAACCATATTTCTAACATAAGTTTGTCTATTAGCCAAACATCTTGCAAATATCTATAGTTTACATGATAATGGTATGCACATAAGCTTAAATGTGCGTTACGTAGAGGAGAATGTTAGCTGTGAAGTTGACTTCAATCGAAATCAACAAAGATCTAAAAATATTAGGTTAGCATTCGTCTGATGTGTCACATCATTTATGGATCAATGAATTGTGCAAAGTTGAGTTTTCGTCAGAAAAGGACAAATGTCATGCACCAGATCTTATAAAACATTTAGTCGAAATCGTTCGAACTTTTATTGAAATGATCCCCAACGGAGAAAAAAGAAATCTCCAGATATCTAATTTTGACCGAATACGATA
>NC_142928.1:155117045-155124545 GCF_046866305.1 Octopus bimaculoides
AGCGGACTCGCGGTCATAGGATCGCGGTTTCGATTCCTAGACCGGGCGTTGTGAGTGTTTATTGAGCGAAAGCACCTAAAACTCCACGAGGCTTCGGCAGGGGATGGTGGCGAACCCTGCTGTACTCTTTCGCCAGAACTTTCTCTCACTCTTAATTCCTGTTTCTGTTGTGCCTGTAATTCAAAGGATCAACCTTGTCACACTGTGTCACGTTGAATATCCCCGAGAACTACGTTAAGGGTACACGTGTCTGTGGAGTGCTCAGCCACTTGCACGTTAATTTCACGAGCAGGCTGTGCCGTTGATCGGATCAACTGGAACCCTCGACGTCGTAAGCGACGGAGTGCCAACAACATGTCTCACTTACAACTGTCGAATAAAACAAATTCTGAAGTTTCTTGCTTCAAGGATACTTGGCTACAGTAACCTATGACTGTCTTGCAGGCAGATGATGCCTTCCACGATAATCTAATAAACTGATTTTTCTGGTGTTAAAATTTCTGAAACTCCTTAACAAATTAGCCTTTGATGAGTAGTTTCACTTTACTTGTAAGTATCTCACACACTTTACACTTCATAGCGTACTTGCGTTAGTGATATACTTTCATTAACATAGTTTGGTTTGCATAAAGGTTCTTTGAAAACTGCTAGCTTGTCTACGCGCAGTTTATTCCAGTTTCTGTTTCCTTAAATTTGGTCAAGTAGAAGTGTGTTAGAGATTGTAATTTTCATAAACACATACACAACATCCAGTTACTTCATGAAATAAATAATTATCCGTCAATTTTATATCGAACAAAATAAAAAAAAAACGCCGATAACTACTTTTCTTTAATTAATATTAGCTGTGGTAGAAGTAATTATTTTTATACAATTTGTTATAATGATTTAATATATTTAATAAAAACAGGCAAATGAGCAGTAAATGTTGCCAGCTTTCTAAATTATTGCGCTTAATTTGTAATGAAGCAACCAACTACTGAACTTGACAAAGTTTAAATTCACTCTGACTATTCATCGTCAGCAATACATAATATGAGAGAAGAAATGCCCTCCGGCGAAGCGGGGGTTTTGAGGCAGAAAGATCTTATGTTAAATGTTAATTAGTTGAATTAAAGATGTCACAAAAACGTTGTCAATTCGTACGTACTCCGACTTATAATGAATATCACAAGTCAAGTATTACGGACAGGCAAATATTTGTTATATCGGGGTTTCTTTTTATCTTTTAGTCAGAAGAAAAGTCCAACGATCGTTATTCTTTACAGATCTTCCATGATTGGTAGGTGGGAGGGAGAACGTTATTCTCGAACCGGGGTCCTTGCCTAGGTGCTTGCGTTGTTCAACCAGGTGACTCATTAAAACTTTCACATAAATAAAGTTTACTAATCGAAAGTATACGAAATGAAAGCAGCTTATACTAATGCTTTAATATGAAGGTTGTAACAGCTTTTTGTTTCTTTTTTTCAGTGAGTTATTTCCAAATATGAATTCGGGCGATTAAACCATCGGCTGCTCTCTGCTCTCTCTCTCTCTCTCTCTCTCTCTCTCTCTCTCTCTCTCTCTCTCTCTCTTCTCTCTCTCTCTCTGTGTCTCTCTCAGTGTGTGTGTGTCTCTCTCTTTTTCTCTCTCTCTCTCTTTCTCTCTCTCTTTCTCTCTTTCTTTTTTTCTCTCTCTCTCTCACTCTCACTCTCTGTTTCTCTTTCTCTCTCTGTCTCTCTCTGTCTCTCTCTCGCTCTCTTGCTCTCACTATATATATATATATATATATATATATATATATGTATATATATTCCTGGTGAAGGCCGGTTTATGGGGTAACTCTGGGTTTCCTGTCCATGAAGAATTTAACTTTATGGCGTATCATCAGACCCCAAGACCTGTTGGCCTGGGGGTCTTACGATACGCCATAAAGTTAAACCCTTTTATGAACGGGAAACCCAGGTAACCCCATAAACCGGCCTTCACTAGGAAAAAATATAGATTGCTCTACTTCATAGAGTGTGCTTCTTCGGACTTATGTTTTTCTAAAAGCGATATATATATATATATATATATGAGAAATTTAAATAATGAGGGTGATAAATTGAATATTAAATATTATTTTAATTAACATCAATTTAAAACCAGTGGCCTAGCATATAAAACAATCTGAAAATTCAGAAAAATTGTATTACATGCGTATAAGAAGGGATGACCACTAAGTGGATATCCAATATGCTAGAAATAGATTACCTACGATCTAACCACAAAGAAAAGAATGTTCTCCAGAAAAAATTTAACAAACACCAGAACATAAGCGGGCAAGACAAAGGAAAATATACAAAATAAAGAATTAATCGTAGACCAGGTTTCGCCTTAACTCTTTTACTTACGTAAGAACGCCCGTAGTTCGTCAGTACGACCGTTCTAATTCAATTTAATTTGCAAAACTATGCTCGAATTGTCCTCATAAAGTTAGACGTGTGTACAGTTCTACCGATTACATTGAGGTTATTTTTAAATGTCTCAGCTCCGGCGCGCTAAATCCCGGAAACAGTTCTGCAGAAGATAATTCACTGCAGTGGATGTTGTCGGTTAGAAAACACAATTATTTAAAATTTAAATAATGAAGGTGATAAATTGAATATTAAATATTAATTTAATTAACAACAATTTAAAACCCGCTTATATTCTAGTGTTTGCTGAAATTTTTGTGGAGAATATTTTTTTCTTTGTGGTTAGAACGTAGGCAATCTATTTCTACATATTGGATATCCTCTTAGTGGTCATCCCTTCTTATACGCATATATATATATATATATATATATATATATATATATATATATATATATATATATATATGTATGTATGTATGTATGTATGTATGTGTGTGTGTGTTTGTGTGTATATGTATATGTGTGTGTGTGTGTGTGTGTGTGTGTGTGTGTGTGTGTGTGTGTGTGTGTGTGTGTGTAAGTATACATGTATGTAAAGATGTAAAAGTGATTCGGAAATAGACAACTTATTTCGAAAAGTAAATTAAAATAGTAGTTGAAAGTTTACCAAATAGAAATTTTAAATGAATTGTCAATTTTCCATTATTTTAACACGCTTTACAGGCATCTTTCTAATTAACTTCTTATTCACTTACTTCTCTATGATTCTTTCTCTCACACTGTGTGCGTGCGTGTTTCGCGTTCCTTTACTCCTTGACTGCCACCAAGCCTTGTATGTGCACACATCTTGTATCTATTATGTTAACTTTCTCTGTAGTTCTCTTTTATTTCCTCTCCCTTTCTCTAAACAATGTAAAGCATGATTGAAGAAATCAACCAAGCAATTCACATTATTAAATAAAGGTGTTAATTTTTTTGCAAGCTCCAAGCATTGAATTGCAATCATACTGGAACTCAGCCTTCAATGGTCTTTGATTATTACATCTTCTCTAAAACTTATTTCATTCAGATTCTTATTTTACCGATATATATTTCACTGAATACCTAATTTTCGTTTTTGGAGCAACACGGAGTTTTAGGGAGACATACATACAACACATATGCAGAGTGCTAGGCATTACACCATAGAACACACATACACGTATATATATGTAATATATATACACATATACATACGTATGTGTGCGTATATTATATATATAAAATAACGAATGTATAACCAATAAGAAAATTTTCAGTTGTCACTAATAGTGACTGAGGGTGCGGGGTAGCACTTACATTGCTAGAAAAAAAGTCAAAGACCCTTATAGCTGCAAAAGAACACAGGTCTATGCACTGACAGTGCATAGACCGAGCGAGGTCGCTAGCTAGCAATATATATATATATATATATATATATATATATATATATATATATATATATATATATATATATATATATATATATATATATATATATATATATATATATATATATATATAAAACAAGAAACAGAGTGATTCAAGTGATTCGAGAGTTTCGTACATTGGCACTTAACAGAGTGTTAAGCGCCAGTGCACGAAACTCACGGCCCTTGAGTCACTTTGCTGCTTCTACTAAATATTAATAAGAAAAATATGCAAATACTCATGCTTAGAGCTCTATTTTCCCTGTTAGCATCATTAAACCTGCCCCTACCTCTCCAACACCACCATCCTCACAGGCACCCATCATCGTCCCTATCATATCACTGACTTCTTTACCTGCACTTCTAGCAACGTCATTTACTGCATTTTCTGCTCATTCTGTCCTTCTCCGTACATCGGTCAAGCGGGACGTCGCTTGCCTGACCGGTTCGCGGAGCACCTCCGAGACATTAGACTCGATAGTGACACCCCGGCCTGTCGCCATTTCCGCTCTATTAGTCATTCATTACAACACCTGTTTGTGTTCGGATTGTCTCTGCACGGGGCCACCCGGAGTCCCGTCTTTGCCGTGAACAGGCATTAATCTTTTCTCTTACCTCCTTTGTGTCACATGGGCTCCCCTCCCCTCCCCTCTTCTCCTCTCTTCATCTGACACCTACTTCCTCTCTTCATTCCACCCACTTTCTCCTTTCATTGATACTTCCTCTGTCCATATCCCACCCCACACATCCCACTCCCACATACCCTCACACCTTCACCTCCATCCCCACATCCTCACCCCACCCCACTTTCTCACTCCAAACACCCACCTACCCTCACATCCCCACCCTCCCCACACCACCATACCACACCACACACCACAACGTCACACCACTCCACACCACTCCACACACAATAGCACTGACCACTTCCCAGCACCCACAGCACTCCACACACCCATACATTACAGACGCACATACACACGCACACACTTACACACTCTCACATACACACACGTACGCGCGCCTTCGCTTTGGGATCACCAGTACTTTATTATTTCCCCTTCTTCCTAGTTCTCCTGTCCAACTACCTTTTTCCTACCAGTCGCCATGATTGACCGTTAAATCCACAAGTTTTTTTTTATTCTCTCTCTTGTTTATTTCCTCATGTTCCCTTCTGTTGAAGAGCGTAGGCTCGAAACGTAAAAGACTTTCTCACCATCCCGAGTGTCTAACTTATACACTTGCTTGGTGTTTATACACTTGTCTTCGTCTTTTGTTTTTCTGTAAATTTCAACTATGTGTATATATATATATATATATATATATATATATATATATATATATATATATATATATATATATATATGTATGTATGTATGTATGTATGTATGTATGTATGCATGTATATATATATATATATATATATATATATATATATATATATATATATATATATATATATATATATATATATATATATGCAGCCTGTTTAGAACAAACTAGCATTACTATTTCTAGACTCTCATAGTCTCATCTCCAAAATGAAGGCGTATTTGAGTTTGTTAGATTTCTTTTTATAATAAGCACAGTCAATGTAACTGGTAGCGTCATTACCTCCGGCAATTAAATTTCTAACTTAGAATTATACGTCTTCAATCAAAAGTTTATTTTTGTTTTTAACTATGTTATGTTGTTTTTGTGTTATTTTAATATTGTGTGAGTATATGAACATAATCAATCGTCTAGCGCAAGGCTAAAATACCAACAGTATAAACTAGCCAGGAAGTAGTAAAATATTAAGCTACGCTGGTTAATGTACAATGATGTATATTGTTTAGATTTTTCTGTCATCACTTCTTCATCAAGAATTGTGAAGTCTATGCTTAACTGAGCTGGTTACAATAACACTAAAACATATTCGAAGTTGCTTCGTTTTCTTTCTGAAATAATTGAAATAATAATAGTCGATTCACAAATATTAGAAATCTATGTGTTATTTTGTAATGTATTCATCGCTAAATGTAACAGGCTTACATAATCCATTTTAATCTTCATTGGTATATACTTTGTATATATTGGTATATATTTCTATGTTTAGCCCCCGGTGGGCAATAAAAGAAATTGGTATATACTTTGAATCCTCTACTTTCAGCAATCTGGCGGCGGCATGATTCGATCAATGTCCATCTAGAGACACACGTACTTTTAACGTAATTTTCAAATAGAATCGACATGACAGTGAGTGAGAAGGCTGCACTATTACATTGCTGGTACAATTTATACGATCGGATCCTCAGTTTCAGTCTACGCAGCTCTACTCATAAAACTTGCCATCAACCCGAAGCTATGATAAAAGACATTTGTCAAAGATGTCACAAAATGGGATCGAACCCGGTACCTGCAGATTGTGAAACAATCTTAATCATACGTCTATATTGCATTTCCCCTACAAATTCCACTCTTTGCTGCAATGTTGTACCTAGTGTACCTCAGCAATCGTGAGAATATGCCAGCGGAATGTAAGCTCCTTGTATACAGGCCCCCATGCTGGACAAAGTGAAACGACGGACGCCACACTAATATGGATAATATGGACTATTTCTTCCCAAAGTTAAAATGGGTTCGCGTTGAGCCGATGCTCCTATACAAAAAAAAAAAAAGGAAGCAAAGTTGCAGAAGCATCGGTGAAAATTCAAAACCAAAACCTTAACAAGGAGCAAAAAAGATAACCTAGAGTCAAAACCGGTGGGGAAATGTCGTCGATGGCCTATGCTGCAAAGGGAGTGAGGAGCTTAAATAAAAGTAAGTATACCGCATCTGTTAGAGGCTAAGTAAGAAAGCGTATCACCCTCGCCACCCTCCAGGTCAACGTTTTTTCCATTTTGTCTGCTGGGCCCATGGGACGGTCTGAATTACAGGGAATTCACGTCCACTCTTTAATGTAAAGTTACTCCATACAAAATATTAGCACCGCAAGAAAAGTGATTAATAACTGAGTAATTTAAATTTTAAAATGGATTCACGTAAAGAAAATGCATGCGTGTGACAACATTATTTTAATCATTCATGTTTACACTAGCCCATGAGGGGGGAGGCCTCCATGCTGTCACTTGACGTACAACAAATAACAGTAAAATCTTTTTCAAATTATACCCTACTGTCTTAAAAAGGAAACCACTTATCGGTTAGTGAAATATGAGATACAAGGCCGAAATTGCCACGGTTTGAATGCCTTTGACTAAAGATTTCTTCTGTTCGGAGTTGACCTGAATTAAACACAACACAATGTACAACTTCTTCAATGATTACATCTATTTGAATGTGATGTAAAGTTTGTGGGGGTAAATTCAACTCTAAGCTAAAAATATTTAAGTTCAAGATAACATATGTACTTTTCACCAGAAAATTAATCTTTCATTGAACTAAAATCATTGCTGTTGTTTAGATCTAGATCAGTTCTCTGATCCAGCTGCCTAAAAGTATTCCAGCCGTAATAACCCCAGCTACAATAGGCAATATGTTCCTTTATATATATATACACAGGCCCATTCCCCATTTTTTAGGAAGGGGTAGCTACAAGACACACCAGGCATTCCATTAATTTTCCAGCTCAAAGAGGCGAGCCCGTTCTATGCTCGGGTCAAGGCATAGAACGCAAGCCCCGATATCAGCAG